>NC_052358.1:60094405-60130405 GCF_009727055.1 Benincasa hispida | reverse complement strand
TCACTTTATTTATGCGTTGATCACGATTTCTACCTTTGTTTTGGCTTGCCCCCACGGGTGTCATGCGGACAACCAACTACGAGCAGGATCCGATCGCAACGTTATGATTTTTTTTTATCTAAAAGCAGCAAGGTTGAAAATAAATATCGCATCCCCAAATTTAAACGCAGCAATGTCCTCATTGCTAAAAGACTGAAAGAATTCATGTGATGCTCTTAGGAATTTTCATAAAAGCCAGTTTGAAAGAAAGTTGGTGGACCACTAACTTCTATAAATATTTGATGAGAAATAGAGGCATGCGTTTCATCATTGAAATCATAATTAGCATAGAAAAATAATGTGGTGACTTACTAAAGTAATCAATATTTAATAATTGCGCCGACTAAAGAGGATGCGACGATCAATTTATCAAAGTTAAAGATGAGATGCGAGAGTGCAAAATTTGGAATAAACAAAGTCAAGGATAGATACAACCCCCAAATTTGCTCTGTCGCCCGCATTATCTGTGATCGCATTCTTCTTTGTGGCGAGCCGATTTCTTCGATTGCGATAGCGATACGAATTAGTCGTGTTTTTAAGTTATCATGTAGCTCCCCCACAATCGTTCACCACGATCTTTGCAAAAAAAACATTGAGAGGGTCAAAAATATAAAAGACAGAGTTAACAAAATTTTTCCTTTTTTTTTTTTTTAAAGATAAGGAGTAAAAAGGATATAGAAATGATAACAGATATAAAAAGGTAGATTTGAGTTCATGAACTGAAGATTTCAGCAAATACTTCAAAAAGATTGCATCCCTGATGAATTTGAATCACATGATTGTGCAGGGACTGCCCACTCCTTCTTTAGTCAGAATTCCTCAGGTCCACGGAGGTTTTCTTGCGATGAAAGTTTTCTCCGTGATATATTTTGACTCATTGCCCATTGACTTTGAATGCGTTGGTCCCGTCCTCATTGGATAACTCAACCGCACCATGTGGGAATACCTTTTTTATTATGAATGGACCAAACCATCTTGATTTTAATTTTCGGGAAAAAATCGTAGTTGAGAATTGTATAACAAGACCTTTTGTCCGACTTGGAGATTCTTCCCGCATAGTTGTTTGTCATGCCAACGTTTTGTGCGCTCCTTGTAAATTTTGGCATTCTCATATGCTTGAGTTCTCCATTCGTCAAGCTCAACCAACTGAAGTTTCTTTCCCTCCCCTACGACCTTTAAATCAAAATTGAGCTTTTTCACTACCTACATTGCTTTATGTTCCAACTCAAGTGGTAAGTGGCATGCCTTTCCAAATACCAGCGCATATGGAGACATGCCTATAGGTGTCTTATAGGCGGTTCTGTATGCCCACAAAGCATCGTCTAGCTTCATTCCCCAATCTTTGCGTGAAGGCTTCACCACCTTCTCTAATATCAGCTTGATTTCCTTATTGGACACTTCACTTGACCATTTTTTTGTGGATGGTATGCAGTGGCTACCTTGTGGTGGATATTATACTTGAGCAGTAATTTGTTGATGATGTTATTAACAAAGTGAGAGCATTCATCACTTATTATGGCACGTGGCGTGCCCAAACGAGTGAAAATATTTTTCCTCAAGAACCTGAAGACTACCGCCGCATCGCTTGCGACGCACGATACCGCTTCTACCCATTTGGAAACGTAGTCGATGGCCAATAGAATGTATTTGTGACCCTTTGATGGTGGAAATGGTCCCATGAAGTCTATGCCCTAGATGTCGAATAGTTCCAATTCTAAGATGATATTCATGGGCATTGCATTCTTCCATGAAATGTTTCCCGTGCATTGGCATCGGTTGCATTTCATTGCATAGTCTCTTGCGTCCTTGAATAAAGTTGGCCAAAAATATCCACTTTGTAACACCTTTGTTGTTGTGTGTTAGCCTCCAAAGTGTCCACCATATGGCGAGTCATGGCACTGCGATAGTATGCGCTGGCGAGCAGTGTCGGGTACGCATAGGCACAAAATCTGGTCTGATCCCCTCTTGTAAAGATTTGGCTCGTCCCAATAATATGATTTACATTCATGTCCAAGCCGCCTTTTTTGTAGGTTGTGTAGTTCTCAGGAAATTTTTCACAATAGAAAATTGACTATGTCTGCATACCATGGTAACTCTTCAATTTTAACAGCTGCTCATCTGGGAGAGTGAGTTCACCTCCGACTGGTTGCAGTCGACTTTTGGATTTTTTAATCTTGATAAATGTTATGCAACCTGGTTCTCCGTCCCCTTGCGATCAATGATTTTCATGTTGAATTCTTGAAGGAGGAGAACCCATCGAATCAACCTCGGCTTCGCATCTTTCTTTGTCATTAAATACTTGATTGTCGAGTGGTCAGTATGCACGATCACATTGGATCCCAGCATGTAAGCTCTGAATTCCTCTAGTACAAAGATCACCGCAAGCAGTTCTTTTTCTGTGGTAGTGTAATTTTTTTGGGCAGGGTTCAAGGTTCTACTCGCATATGCGATGGGGTGTAGCATTGTTTTCTTTTTTTGCGCTAGTATTGCCCCCATCATGTAATCGCTTGCGTCGCACATCAATTCAAATGGCTCGTCCAGTCCGATGGGACTAACACAGGTGCAATTATTAATGTGTTCTTCAATATCTTGAATGCATTGAGGCATTGTTCATCAAAGTCAAATGTTCTTTCTGCCTCCAGCAACACACTCAATGGTCGCACAGTCTTTGAAAAGTCCTTCACAAAACGTCGATAAAAGCCTGCATGTCCTAAGAAGCTCCTGACAACCTTCACATTTACTGGAGGTGGGAGCTTTTTGATCGCCTCAATCTTCGCCTTATCCACCTCCAGCCCCTTCTTGGAGACTTTGTGCCTAAGCACAATACTTTCCTTTACCATGAAGTGGCACTTCTCCCAGTTCCGCACAAGGTTCGTCTCTTCACATCTCCTTAGTATCTTCTCTAGATTATTGAAACAGACTTTGTATGTTTGCCCATACATCGAGAAGTTGTCCATGGATATTTCTACAAAATCTTCAAGATAATAAAAAAGATGGCCATCATACACCTCTGGAATGTGCTCAGTGCATTGCATAGGCCAAATGGCATGCATCAAAATGCAAATGTTCCATAGGGGCAGGTGAATGTGATTTTCCCTTGATCTTCAAAAGCAATCATGATTTGGTTGTAGCTTGCATATCTATCCAAAAAACAAAAGTAATCATTTCCTGCTAGGCGGTCTAGCATCTAGTCAATGAAAGGCAAGGGGAAATGATCCTTCTTTGTTGCCGCATTCATTTTGCGGTAGTCCAGCAGATCCGCCAGCCAGTGACGGTCCTCATCAGTATTAGTTCATTATTTGCATTTGGGACTACCGTCATCCCTCCTTTCTTTGGCACACATTGCATGGGGCTGACCCACATGCAGTCGACAATTGGATAAATAATGCCTATGCCATTTGATTATCTCCTTCTTCACGACCTTCTTCATTGCAGGGTTTAGTCTGCGTTGATGTTCGATCGATCCTTTTTTATTGTCCTCGAGATGTATCCTGTGCATGCAATATGCGGGGCTGATTCCTTTAATGTCTGCTAGCAGTAGGATGGATTCTCAACAGAGCATTCTCTTGATCTTCTTGAAGTGCAGAGGAAATTATTACTGGTAGAGTTTTATTTTTCCCCAAATAAGCATACTTCAGGTGGTTTAACAAAGTTTTCAGTTCTACTATGGGTGGTTGTTCAAAGGATGGTTTTTGTGATTTTCTCTCTTCATTCATTGTCAGTTTTTCTTCTTTGGTTGTTGTTTCTACGATCCCATTGCGAGTTAATATGGATGCAGTCGCATCCTCTCTTTCATCTTCATCTTCAGACTTTTCTTTTTCATACAAACTAGGTTTATTGTCGGAATCTATGAGGTTCTCTTTTGGATACTTCATGGCTCTGATAATATCAAACTTGATCTTCTTTTCGTTCACGCTTAGTGTGATCTCTCCCTTGTACATATCAATCTGAGCGCGACCAGTGGATAAAAATGGTCATCCCAAAATGATGGGTACATCCTTGTCCGCTTCATAATCAAGGATGATGAAGTCTGTTGGTAAGATAAATTTGTCAATCGAGACCAAGACATCCTTCACCTTCCCTTCTGGATGAACAAAGGACCTATCAGCTAGCTGGAGAGTCACCGTCGTGGGCATCAGCTTCCCCACATTCAACTGCTTAAAAATTGAAAGGGGCATTAAATTGATACTGGCCTTGAGATCGTAGAGTGCTTGACCAATATATATCCCTTCAATTGAGCAGGGTATTATGAAACTTCCGAGGTTGCGAATTTTCAGTGGAATTATGGTTTTTAATCTTTGCGTTAATGCCATCGTTGCGAACTTACATGTGCTCCCTTTCTTCATCACCATGTCCTTCAGAAACTTCGCATACTTTGGCATTTGTTCAATCGCTTCAGTGAAAGGGATGTTGATATTTGTTTCAGCATGTCCATGAAGTGATGATATTACAATTCATCATTTTTCTTCTTTTCAAGTCTCTGGGGAAATGGTGGCAGCTATATTTTCACGGTTCTCTACTCTATCAGCTTAGAGGTGGACGCAATTTCTGGTTCCATCATCTCCTATTCTTCTAGTTCTTCTTAAGTCAACGAGATTTGTGGTTCCATCGCAACTGGAATAGTCCAGCTTGGCTCCTTTTTCTCTCCCGCCACTGTCTTTCCACCTCCCAAAGTCACAACTTGACATTGCTCCTTTCCCATACTCCCTGGGTTGCGTGGGAGTTCAGTAGAACTCGACAATGCCCCCTGCGGTCTACTTTTGAGCTCGCCCGCAATTTATCCTATCTGAATTTCAAGATTGTAGATAGACGTCACTTGATTCTGGATTATTGTTTCATTCTTCTAAATATACTGCTTCAGTAAGCTCTTTAGAGATGAAGACTGTGGCTCCTGCGAACTACTAGCTTGATTTTGTTGTTGACTGCTTGTTCGCAAGAAAAATCCTGGCGGCCCTTCTTTTTGCGCCATCGTTTGAAAATTTTGTTATTGATTTTTCCATGTGAAGTTAGGGTGGTTTCTATACCCAGGGTGTAAGTATTGGGAAAAGGATTATTCTTCATGAAAGAAATAGACTGTGGATTTCTTAGACATTCTTCCATTGGATGGGCTTCTCCACAAGTGGCACAATTTGCGGTCGTTTGATCGATTGCGTTGACCTGCCCCCTATGCATTCCCGAGCTGCTGATTGTGATTCCTTGTATTAAATTCATCATCGCATTCATTTGGTTTTGTAGGGATGCGATGGCCACATTGTTTGCATCACTATCTTTAATTCCCAGTCATTGATTGCTTTCTCTCTAATCTTCATGATTCTTCGAAATGCGATCAAGTATGTTCTTAGGTAATATTAATTCGGAATTTTTCCTTGCAAATCTCGATAATGGCAGGGAACAAAATACGAAAGGGGAAACTAGCAAAACAGTGAGTGTTATAGCGTTATAGTTTCGATATATCGTGAGTGTTATGTTGCTTTGATAAATAGATGCATAATAGGAACGTTATTATGACTTGACATACTGTGAAGTCTTAGTAAATAAATGCATAATAAGATGTTATTATGGCTTTGTTACGTACTGTTTATGTGATATAACATATCTTAAGTAGTGTATAACTTTGGAACGTTTGTTGAATGTTATACAGCTTTAAAGCATGTTGTGAATATTATATCATATAGCTTTGATAAATAAAGAAGATTTTGAGTATATATACAGTGTTGATACTAAGGCATATTATGATTATTTATTTAACTCTATACTTTGATATAGCAATATAGGCATAAGTAGATGCAAAATACATGCTTTTGGTGATATGATGATTGCCATGATATTGTTTGTGTGGTGACTATGGGAACTGAGATTATGCCCGGGATATAGTTAGCATACTTAACAAAAGGTGCTTGGCGGGAAAAATAGTCGGCTTCGGTCGGCGGAAAATAATTGTCGATGACGATCGACGGGAAATATAGTCAAGTACCTAAGCATGACTAGCGGGATAAATAAAAATAGTCAGTGTGCACATTGGCGGGAATTGGGTCATAGGAAAGTTTTCATAGATGATTGTATTGATTGATGATATGATATGCATGCTACGTGTAGCTTTTGGGATAAAGATTACTGGTTGCATGATTATATCTTTGACTGTGCATGAGTTACACTGTGATTATTATTATGTGATTGATTTCCCAAAAAAATGATGATTTTCAAAGTGAATTTCATCTTAAAAGAACCACTCACTGGGCTTAGTAGCTCACACTCTTCAAAATGTTTTCTTAATTCCCCCCCCCCCCCCCCCCCCCCCCAGGTAGCAAAGTGGAGCGTTCAAGGAAGATTCTATCACCCACCACCACTAGCTAAGAATTCGGTAAACTCTTGGGGCACGACTCAGACCATGAATAGAAAGAAATTTTAATTATATGTATAGATATCTTTTGATAAGGGGAATGTTGTAAACTTATTAAAATTTGTAATAAATATGGGGGAAAATATTGAACATGAGTATTGTCTTAGGATGCTATTCATTACCCTTATGCTCCCTTCCCAGTCTTGGGGTTTAAGGCTAGGGAGGGGCTATGACAACTCACCATACAAATAGCTTCTCCTTAAGCTACCCATGCTAACTTGGGCTAACCGAGCTTTGAGTTGTCTAATTCTGAGTTTACCAACAAAAATTACCTTAATTTGCATGTAATCTTAGCCATACACTACTTTCTTAAGTCTTCCTGCATGAAATCTCCCTTTGCCACATCAACCGCTTAATTTTTAAATTAATTATCCAAATTATAAATGAATGCGTCTAGCCCCTTGAAAATGCGTCCATCTGTTCAATCTCGCTCTCTCCACTCTCGTGGCTCTTGCTCTCTCCGACTTTCTCGCTGGTTCTGCTCTCGTGGCTCTGCTCTCTCCCACTTTCTCGCTGGCTTCGTTCTCGTGGCTCTCGATCTCTCCCACTTTTTCACTCAAACTCTCGCTCTCTCCCATTCTCTCGCTCAAACCAATCTCACTCTCTCCCATTCTCTCGCTCTCGCTCTCTTCCATTCTCTCATTGCCTCCACTCTCGCTGGTGTTGCTCTCTCCAATCTCGCTGGTGTCCCTCTCTCCCATTTTCTCTTCACTCTCGCTTGGCATCACGTGTAGGATAATTCTTTGGTCCAACATTTCCATCATCGCATGCCCTTCGCAACACATAGACAATACTTAAACCATTACGTTATTTCATAATTCATTTAATCTTGGTTTTCACACGTTTAAATTCCTCATAATTTAATTATATTTAATATCCTATGCCTTCCAAATTAGGGTTAGGGTATTACACTCATCGTATGTCTTGTCAAGCAGACCTGCAGCTGTTGCCGTATTGGCAGCCATCTGCAATGCAGGGTTCAAACCATGGTAGAAAATTTCCATTTGGAGACAATCTAGTAAGCCATTTACGGACAATCTCGCACCAGTCTTTTAAAACTCACCAAGGCCTCACTTAGCGATTCGTCGATATCTTGTTCAAAATTAGTAATCAACTTCCTCCTTCTTGTGTTCTCTGTCTGGGGGAAGTACTTCTTCATGAACTTTTCAACTACTTGTTCCCACGATGTGATCTCCCCTGGTTCGAGAGAATAAGCCCATTTCCGTGTTTGGTCACACAGCGAAAATGGGAACAGCATTAGTCGAACCTCCTCAGCGAAGATGTTTGGGAACACAAACATATTGTAGATTTCAATAAAACTCTAGAGGTGGGCATGTGAATCCTTGTCAGGCCTACCGCCAAACTGTCTAGTAGTTTGTATCATCTGCAGTATCACTGGTTTCATCTTGAACCTAGATCCGTCCAGGGTTGGCCTCATGATTCCTGGTGAGAAATCATAAAGCTTGGCCGACGCATAGTCCCGGATGGGCCTATTGTAGTCGTTCGCCAAGGGAATGGGGTTCGCCATGATATTATTTGCGTTCGGTGCTCTGTCTTCCGATTGCTCTGCCATGTAAGGATTTCTCTCTTGTTGTTGATGTAGGTAGTTGTTTCTTCTTCTTCTTCGCAAAGTTCTCTCAATCTCTAGGTTGTAGTTGAGCTCTGGAACTTGTCCTTCGCTCATACGACGCCTGCTTCTTCCCTTACCACAGAAGAGGCAGTGCACAGAGATGGAAAGTTGCAGAGTAAATAAAAAATTTACTGTTAGCATAATATGTACTGTTGCAGTCCCCGGCAATGGTGCCAAAAACTCGATGCATTGTGAATATGATGAAATAATGGTGTATATTGCAATGGTGATGTTTGCGTTATACATGCAAGTTTTCCTAGTAAAATCCAAGTATAAATCCTACTAGGTTGCTTGGTAAGCCCAGGGTCGAACACAGGGACTATTCAGACAATATGCGACGGTAAATTCTGATTCCTTTGCGGTAACAATAAAAAAAATAAGTTGGTTGGTATGTTTGGTCAAAGTATAAATCCTATGCGGTGGATTTATTGCTACTTCTTTTATATAACACTTATACAAAACAACAATGAAACAAGCAAAACATGCTTCCATTCACCCTTAGACTATAACACTTATAATAAAAGGATGATGCATGATAATGATCACTACATGAAAAATATAACTCTTATATTTCATGATGCACGTGCATGCTTTCAAGTAATTTTTCATGCTCGATTATAACATTTATAATACATGATGCATGAATAATTGCACAACCTAAAGTGGGTTTTAAACTATATGTCAAACACTCTGGCATATAAGCATCATACATCACATGTATAAAAAATAAATGTTAAAGAACCGGGTAAAATTGGCTTAAAATCACAAAAATAATGCTAACTATTACAAAGACAAGGAGTCTCCGGTTCAAACAGGCGAATTGGGTCTTGAACCATCCGGGTGAAGCAATGTGTCTCCAACCATCATGTATTAAACTCTCTGAGATCGTTCACACGATAAAACAAATGCTTCATTCTATCACTTACCAATGCTCCTAGAGCTAAACGATCGTTTAGCAAATACTACACGATCGTGTACCTTTTACTTAGCGATGAAGCCTGAGGTACGAGATCGTTTAGCACGTTCTGCACAACACATGCCTTCTACGATCGTCTAAATGACTATGATGCGGCAAAACACCATCACCTAAATGATCGCTTAGCTAGCGCATCCATATCGTATACGCATGATCGTGTAGGTAGTTGATACGTTGTGAATATGATGAAATAATGGTGTATATTGCGATGCTGATGTATGCGTTGTACATGCAAGTTTTCCTAGTAAAATCCAAGTATAAATCCTACTAGGTTGCCTGATAAGCCCAGGGTCAAACACAGGGACTATTGAGACAATATGTGACGGTAAATTCTGTTTCCTTTGCGGTAACAATTAAAACAATAAGTTGGTTGGTATGTTTGGTTAAAGTATAAATCCTATGCGGCGGATTCATTGCAACTTCTTTTATATAACACTTATACAAAACAACAATGAAACAAGCAAAACATGTTTCTGACAATCGCAAAATTTTGTATAATGCAATGCATGTCCATGCCATAAACTTGTAAACGCAAAATGTAGTCTTATGCATCATAAATTTGTAACGACATAGATTTTATGCGATGATATGTGATACTACTTCTAGATATGCGTTATTAACAAATGTTCTTGTAGTATGCTGTGCGTTGTCACTAGTTTTCTTGCGTTGAAACCAAGTATAATTTCACCTCAAGTTTCTCGGTGTGATCCGAGGTCAAACACAGGGACTGTTTTAGGTTATTGCGTAATGCTTATGATATATGCGACCAAAGGGTTTTTTTTTTAAATTAATTGCGTTATGCTTGTTATTGCGTTGTCACAAGTTCTTGTGTACAGGAAATTAAACATGCGATAATGTAAAGTAAAGCGGTAAAAATGCGTTAATAACATAAATTGCGTTAAAGTAAAATTGCGATAAAGTAAATCTAAGCTAAGATGATACAAGATACAGGATTCATGATACAAGATACTGAGGTCAAGGCTGGCTATGAAGATTATGCAAAGATCGTGTAATGTGGTAACAAGTCTTATGTACGAAGCAGAAACAGAAAAGATAACTAATATAAACAACGCAAGTTCCTTAATTGCATTAAAGATATAAGTATTGTTCCGCTTTTCCCTTGGCGTACACCTCTCGGTGATCGGCCACGTTCCCACATCTTTGTGGTGAAACAGGGATGAACGTAATGAACGCAAGGTTGCTTCCATCTCTGGAAATACTACTCGCTTTAGTTAATGCATTCTTCTAACCTTCTCTCGACAGATCAGAATGAAATCTTCACTTCTACTCTCACAGGTGAAGATGCCGTCTAGCATGCCTTAGCTAAACGCATTTATCTCTTTAGCACATATTAAGTTACTCGTTTAATCCATATTAATTACCAGGGTATTAATAAAACTTCATGGAGAAATCAATTAATGGAGGAACGAAAATAGACAGAAAAGTGGTAGTGAAAGTGATCGACACATTCAATAAAACTATTTAGCGTTTGATACATGATTTGTGAATGAAGAGATTTAGAAGATGAAATACACTTGATGAAATAGAGTTAGAAACAAATACAAACAAGCACCAACGTCTTAGCGCCGATCTGGATGGAGATTTACTTGTCGGTGTGGATGAAGTGAACGAATGGATGAGCTTCCCTCTCAAGCTTGCTCAACCGGTAGCAGGGATCTAAGCATAGAGCTTCACGGTGAGGATCTGGCAGATTCGTACTAAGACTCACCTCTCGACCTTGTCTCGTCTCTTCCCGGATTTCTTCCGATCAATACTCAGCTCAGCCTTTTCTCTCAATAATCCAGCAGCAATAAGCCCTCGTATCAATTATACCTATAACCCATATATCTTTTCTGAATTCTATGGGGGTATTTATAGGTGAAAAGCTTTGACTCTTGGCTTGTGGACCCCACTTCTTGTTATCGAAATTTCGAAGATGGGGGAAAATATTCCTTCTGTTATGCAATCATACGGTTAAATCTGCGCAACGGTTAGTTGTACACGTGTCACAATCCTCTGCATTTGCATTGCTCAGCTGCATCTTTCGATCGGTTGCTCGCATGCGATATTGTTTTTATTACCGCATGCGGTTGAAATTCAACTCAGGATCGACTGTCGCATTGCGCCATCATTGCGTTAATTGTATCTTTATTGTTGATTGACGAGCGCAATGTAGCAGAGATGCGTTGTTTAGTTTCTTGTTGAGCCTTGATCGCAAGCGGTAACTTGGTTCCTGTAAAACAGAGTAAAAGTATCCTCTTCTATCATCTTGACGATGTCAGTGGGTGTAATTGCGATAATTTATAATTATTGTATTTCTGAGCTCATTTTCCTACAATCGACGCATAGTCCTTCTCTTTTGGCCGCAATATCTAGATAAGGCAGCATAAATAACTTGTATTTCTACAAGTTATCAGCTACCATTCACCCTTAGATTATAACACTTATAATAAAAGGAGGATTCATGATAATGATCATTGCATAAAACTATAACTCTTATATTTCATGATACACGCGCATGCTTTCAAGTAATTTTTTCATGCTCGATTATAACATTTAAAATAAATGATGCATGAATAATTGCACAACCTAAGGTGGGTTTTAAACTATATGTCAAACACTTTGGCATATAAGCATCATACATCACATGTATAAAAAATAAATGTTGATGAACCAGGTAAAATTGGCTTAAAATCACAAAAATAATGCTAACTATTACAAAGATAAGGAGTCTCCGGTTCAAACAAGTGAACCTAGTTTTGAACCATTGGAGAGAAGCAATGCGTCTCCAACCATCATGTACTAAACTTCCCGCGATTGTTTACACGATAAAATAAACGCTCCATTCTATCGCGTACCAATGCTCCCAGAGCTAAACCATCGTTTAGTAAATATTACACGATCGTGTACCATTTACTAAGCGATGAAGCCTAAGGTACGGGATCGCTTAGCACGCTCTACATAAGGCACGCCTTCCGCGATCGTCTAAACGACTATGATGCGGCAAAGCACCATCACCTAAATGATCGCTCAGCTAGTGCCTCTGTATTGTATACGCGTGATCGTGTAGGTAGCTGATGCGCTATGAATATGATGAAATAATGGTGTATATTGCAATGGTGATGTATACATTGTACATGCAAGTTTTCCTAGTAAAATCCAAGTATAAATCCTACTTGGTTGCCTGGTAAGCCCAGGGTCGAACACAAGGACTATTGAGACAATATGCGACGGTAAGTTCTGATTCCTTTGCGGTAACAATCAAAACAATAAGTTGGTTGGTATGTTTGGTTAAAGTATAAATTCTATGCTGTGGAATTGAGAAAAAAGTTAATAATAGCGAAAGTTACAATGAGTATACGGGGAACAGGTTGAGAAGGGATTTAGTTAACACTTCATAAGATTGTGTTCAAGTTATGCGATCATACTACACACATACAACAACATGTCATCTCTCAATGCAAATGCTATAGCTCCTAATTTCAAGACATGCGATGTATATGATAATGTCTATAGGACTTATGTTTAAGCCTCTATTCTTGTCTATGCGATGATGAATGACACACACATACACAAGGCGGCCGCATACTATCATATCCTATTTCTAGGGTGCATGCGATGCATGATAGCAAACATAACTTATCTCTAAGTTTCTATCTCTTGCTTATGTGGTTCTAATCTGACTTTCTCAAGCCTAGATTCTAACCTAACTCTCTTAAGTCTAGGTTCTTTCTTTAGACTACTCTCTCGAGTATCTCTAAAGAGTGATGGACGCATACATAAGATAAGATGATCGCATAAAATGAAGATCTTAAGTCATGCTAGCTAAGTGCTTCTCAACCCATTCAGAAGTTTAGTTACTCATGTGTAATGTAAAGAGAGTAAACAGATGTAAAGATGCAAATTCCATTTTATAAATGAAATCAGAATACATAATGACAATGGTAAGTAAGGATAGGGAGCCTGGTAGCATTGTCTTACTTCCCGAGGCTTTTACACTTTGTTTTACTCTACTCTGCCCAAAAGAATGTTCTTGCTTTCATAAGAGTCAACCCTTTCTCCGTTCTTAGTGCTTCCCGGTAGTCTCTCGAGCTGACCAGGAATGATCTTTCGGCGTCTTCTCTCCTCACTCACCTCCGCCTTCTAATTATAAAAATTACAGTATGTCTATCTATTATCTTTATGTATATGGTGAAAGAGAACTAACTCCAAAATTCTAAACTGCTGAACTTCTTTAATTCGGTATTTATAGAGCTTCAGGGTAAAGAGCTTTTTCTCTCAAATGATTGCACTGAGGAGATGTCATTAAATCTTTGACTGATGCGCCGATTAATTCTCACCAAAAAGTTGAGTGTACTTACTATAGTGTTAACGGCTTGTCAACTAAATTCGGATTCGATCGTCATCAGCTTTCTGTCCCATCGTGATTTTTTAAGATTTCACTTTGATGCGCCGTCTTTATGCAGACACCTCTTTGAGCAGATCTTCGTGAACGCATACGATCGCATAGCTTTGCGGTCGTAATCTTCTAATGCGTTCGGGCGCTGAATTCCTTGGATCGCAATTTTGCCTTGCGCCAACGCATTTTCCTACACAAAATATGTAAATTAGCTGCTTTAATGTGTTGGGCGCATGCTATCGCAACGTTCTCAACTTAATGCTTTTGGACATGATTTTACATATTTTAACCGTCGCAATCCTACATTGTTTTATATCTTTGCGTTGTAATAGCGTGTATTTCTGCCCGTTATTAGTAGTAACTAAGCGATGAGGCTTTCTAACAACACAATTGTCTAGTGTGCACCTTTTACTAAACGATGAACATCACATGCTCCCACTACGATTGTCTACCTTCAGTGCCTATGCGATTGGGCAACCAACGCTACGCGATAGAGTAAACGATTTACCCCATCATTTAGGATTAGCTAAATGATCGTTTAGTAAATACTACACGATCGTATAGAAAAATCTACACGATAGCTTAGATAAAACCCAACGATCGTTTACCTTAGGCTACACGATACGACCAACACTTGGTCTTCTTCCTCATTGAGAATGGCATCTCCATGTTTCGAAACTTCATCATGAACGACTCGACTAACTCCAACTCTTTGAATTACAGACTCGATTGCAAGTTAATTATGCTAAAAAACATAGGGGCCTTTACAAATTAACACTTTGTAATTGAAGAAAGCTTTAACTAAGGGCAATTAAACCCAAAACATTCATTAACTCTATCCACAAATGCACATAACAATTAAATACAAATACAGAAACCCACCGCGACTGTAAAATGAAGTTCAAAACAGACTTGTAATTTGGAATATCAAAACAACCTGACTCTGATACCAATTGAAAGAAATCGAACACGAGGATTTCCATGAGCAACGGAATGATCATTCTAAATTACAATCATATATGGAACTTTACAAATATAGTCATAAACAGAAACATACAGTTATGAATTCATTAAAGAAATTAAAGCATGATAATACAAATAATCAAGGAGAAATTCTACACACATTTGTAGACTCATCGCCAAGGTCCTTGATCACGAATGCTCGAACACAGCAACTTTGAACGCTCGTCCAACACGACTGCTACACTGCACGAACACTGCACACTCGAGCTCAGTGATCGCCTCAGTCATGAACATCTCAACAGCACGAACAACCACCATAGAACCTTAACGGCGTTGAGTTGAGTATGACACCACCAAGAAGGCTACCTTAGTATTCTCGGTGTGAGAATCCATAGGGTGGGCTCTGTCTGGACTTGGTTTGAGGTAGAAGACGAAGGAAACAACAATCGTGTAAACGATTAAGCAAGTGACAGAAGGTTGAACCTATCGTGTAGGTTGATGTCCAATCGTTTAACAAAAGCTAAATGATTGTTTAGCTCATCGCTTAGCTTTGTGTCAGTCGCCTACAAACACTACGCAATCATTTACCATAGTCAAGCTATCGCTTAGTAAATCCTATTTACTTGACAACTTCCATGTGATTATTCCGAGAGAGAAAAAATCTCAAGCTTATCAAACTTACTAGAATTAGGAAAACAAATTTCCTTTTATCTCACGGTTACCATGAAACCACCAATAACCTCTCACACAATTGTTATTAGAGAAAAAGATTTAATTATCCAATAATTAATATTATTATAAATATAAATAATAACCAACTTATCATACTATATTTATAACCTAGAGTTTTAATATTTCATCTCATGAAATATATAAATTGTAGATCTTTTTCTATTCCATGGTACTTAATGTAAATCTCATTTACGTTAATCCTCCACTAGATGTATCACATACACTGTACCGATTATATCATATATAATCAAATTACCTCTTGTCAATTTGAACATTTCAAATCAACTCCAAGAACTGATCCTCGATTGAATCCATTGAGCTACCAAGGGGACCTTATGGACCTGTAGCCTGAAGCTCCAACGGTAAGTGAATAAGTGACTAAAATCTTTAGTCACGGGATCCACCATCTGTTAACATCCAAGAACTCCAGTAAAGACCGACAACTGAACTCTCCTTACCATAGATATATTATGTGTCCATCTTAACCAATCAGTAGTGTGACAACCTTTCACAAATCACTCATAAGTACAGCTCGGCCAATAACCGTTATGCCCCTGTAGTTACATCTAACTTCTTAAGTACCACTGATCCCTTTAATGAACATAAGTCATAGTTCTACTATGACTGATTCCTCTCTTCCAAAGAGAAGTTGTGGCCACTATGTTTAAGCCTCGAAATTAGCCCTTAAGGGAGTAATCTCTCTACTTATCCCTGCTTCAGGAAAGAAGTGAATTCCATCTTGTGGATTGAGTTCCCAGCTCCCAAATCAGACAAGTCCCCAAAAAGGTAGGCATGTTGAGATACAGTTAGATAATTTTATCCATAGATAAAAGTAGCCTTGTTCGTAGTTTTCATATATTTAGAAGGTGGAGCGAGAGAAGGGAAGAGAAGCCGGAAGATTACTCTGGTCAGCTCAAGAAAGAACCCAGGAGTCGTGGAAAAACAGAGAAAGGGCGACTCTTGCGAGAGTAAGATTATCTTTTGAGCAAAGTAAAGAAGAACAGTGTAAAAGCCTTGGGAAGCAAGAGATTGCTACCAGACTCTTTATTCTTATTCCGCAGTGTCATTCTCTATTTCAATTATATATCTATAAAATGGAACTTGTTTATCTACATCTGTTCACTCTCTTAAAAGCACGCATGAGTAGCTAAATCTAACGAATGGGTTAAGAAGAACTTAGCTAACATGACCTAGGATCTTCATTGCATGCAATCATCTTGTCTACTATTGTGCTCAACACCCCTTTAGAGCTACTCGAGAAAGAGTCTAAAGAAAGAACCTGAGACTTGAGAGAGCTAGGTTAGAATCTAGACTCGAGAGAGCAAGATTAGATCTACATAAGCAAGAGATAGAGACTTAGAGATAATCTCTATTTGTCAACATACATCGCGTGCACCCTAGAGATAGGTTATGGTATCATGCGGTCGCCTTGTATGTGTGAGTGTCAATTGTCATCGCATAGACAAGAATAGAGGCTTATGTGTAGGTCCTATAGACATCATCGCATATATCGCATGTGTTCTAAAACTAGAAGCCGTAGCATTTGCGTTGAGAGATGATTTGCTATTGTATGTGTGTAGCATGATCGCATAACATGAATGCAATCCTAGGAAGTGTTAGTTGAACCCCTTCTCAACCCATTCTGTCGTATATTCATCGCATCTTCCGTAATATTAACTCTTTTCTTATCTCCGCCGCATACATTTTATACTGTAAACAACAACCCACAACTCTTTGATTTATTGGTTACCGCAAAGTAATCTAAAAATTATTGCCGCATATTGTTTTCCTTAGTCCCTGAGTTCGACCCTGGACTTACCAGGAAACTCAGTAGGATTTATACTTGGGTCCTGCTAAGAAAACTTGTTTGCACAATTCATTTTCCATCACCGCAATTTCTTCCATTAATTCACCACATAAAATAATGCATCATAGATCTACAAGCTCTCATACTGTATTGGAGTAGATAAACTTCATTTCAAGGTTTTTTGTTTTGACCCATTGGTCCTTGTCTACGTCATTCATTGCCTGTTTATAGAACAATGGATCCTCAACACCATCATTTGGTATGACAACCTGAGTTTCAGTCAAACCCAAGTAACAGTCAGGTTGTATCATGACCCTCCCACTACATCGAGGCACACTCAATGATTGAGAAGGACAAGATTGGCCTGAAGTGCTGACTTCTTCATTAACTCTTGATGAAGAACTAGTTTCATCAACAACCCTTATTGATTCTTCAGTAGTTTCACTTAATACTATTTTGCTACGTGGTTTATGATCTTTAATGTGGTCTTCCTCTTAAAATGTAGCATTTTTTGATACAAACACCTCATTTTCTTGAGGATCATAGAACAAACCACCTCTCGTTTCCTTAGGGTAACCAACAAATTGGCATAATCTTGAATGAAGTTCCAACTTCTTGGGATTTGTCATTAACACATCTGCAAAACAACACCAGATTCTGAAATAACGTAAACTTGATTTATGCCCCCTCCATAACTCGAAAGGTGTTCAGAAACACTCTTCGGGGGAACATTGTTCAAGATGTGAACTGCAATCTCTACTATATACCCCTAAAACGAGTTAGGCAATCGAGCATAGCTCATCATAGAACGAACCATATCTACTAAGGTTCTATTTCTCCTTTCTAATACACCGTTCTCCTGAGGTGTACTAGGTGCTGAAAGTTAGGATTGAATTCTATGTTCTATCATATAGTCCTAGAATTCTAAATCCATGTACTCTCCACCCTGATCATATCTAAATGTTGTAATCGTTTTACTTAATAGGTTTTCAACTTTAATCTTATATTCTTTGAACTTTTCAAAGGCTTCAGAATTATGTTCCATTAGGTATAAGTAACTATACCTCGATTAATCATCTATAAAAGAAATGAAGTTCTCATACTGTTGGAAGGAAAATTAAAGACACATGGGGTTGTACATGCAATCATGCGTTAGACATGGCTTAAGCTATGCATTTACACCTATGCGTCTGAGGTCATGCGTTGGAATGATAATGCGTTAATCTAGTATGCAATGACCACGCGTTCCTATCACAAGTTTTCTTACGATCGTGCCAAGTATAACGCGAACGCAGTTTCTCGAGTAATCCGAGGTCGAACATAGGGACTTGTCACTCAATAATGCTTTTGAAGCAATGCATTTGAGGCGATGAATAAAAATAAAAATAAGAAGTTTAATGGATTTACAGACTACTCCTACTCCTAACTAAACAGATTGAGCAATAGAAGACTTGCGATGAGAATAGGTAGATGCACAACAACCATTAACGCATAGTAATGTTTATTATCTTAAATCGCTCGAGTAATCCTAACTC
The DNA here is from genome assembly GCF_009727055.1 of Benincasa hispida. Lineage (NCBI taxonomy): Eukaryota > Viridiplantae > Streptophyta > Magnoliopsida > Cucurbitales > Cucurbitaceae > Benincasa > Benincasa hispida. Next base: position 60,111,924 of record NC_052358.1, on the reverse strand, counting down.
ATCACACTAACGCATCACACACCTCTCGGTGGTTAGCCGCGTGACTATATCTCTATAGTGCATGGTTGCATCAAGCATAAGATTGTGCCTATCTCTAGGAACAATGCATACTTTGCTTTAGTGCATTCCATCTCTTACCTTCTCAGGCAGTTAGACGCGGCTATTTAACTTATAAACAAGCATTGCAACAACCCATAGACAAGCATTGCTGCAGCCTTTCACCAAGCAAAGAGGATTAACTCATTATACTCGCACAACACACACCTCTCGGTGCGTTGTTACATGTGTTCTATCTCTAGGCTACACGATTAAGTATGCGATCATCTTTGATAAATAAAGGATGAAGGTAAACGATGATAAAGATAAAGGTGATGAAGAAGATGGCGTTGAACGAATCAAGATATGCATTGATTACAAAAATGTCTTAATATCTTACGCTAAAATGTAATACAATACAGAAGTTAGAATAGAAATGAAGGAATTTACGTCAAGGTTGCAGGTGGTGCCATGGATGAATGGTGGAGATATCTCTCTTGAGCTCTATCTCCGGCGAAAGCTTCGATCGTCATTCGATCTTGTTTGTGGAGGTGAAGAATTCTCACTGAAAATCTTACTCAAGCTTTCATTTGTTACTTGAAGAAGTTCTTAACCTTTTTGTTTAAGTATTCATAGTTTTGAATATCTCATGATTTAAAAATGCTTTTGATTCAGTTGGTCTTAACACAAATAAGTTGTCTTCTAGCTTAGCTGAACAGATAGTCACACCATTTCTCATAATGAATGTTTCATTAGATGAAAAAGAAAAAGCGTACGATTGTTCAATAAAACGGGAAATAGAAACAAGGTTCCTCCTCATTTTAGGAACAATGTATTAGTTTTCTAACACAAAAATCTATTTGCAAAAAATAACTTAGTAGCTCCCACTGCACGAGCCGAAATGACATCTCTTGTTCCAACCATGAGCATCATTTCACACTTCTCGAGCTGCTGGAAGGTACTAATTCCCTGTAAAGAAGATCAAACGTGATTAGTGGCTCCCGAATAAAGTATCCAGGCATTATGGTCATTTTCCACTATACAAATTTCAAGAATGAGTAAATCATACTTACCTTCCTTTTCTTTCTTCTTCCTGACGAGGTACTTGGAACAATTTTTTTTCCAGTGACACCCACATTACAGTGGAAGCATTTGCCCTTGTCGGCCACTTTGCCCTTGCCCTTGCCTTTCCCAGCAGTGGGACTTTCCCTATCCCTCCTTTTTTTTTTCTAGATTCTTTTAGGACCAGAAGATGAGTGAGCAGACTTACTTTTCGAGGATGAACCCTTATGGAACTTTTTGGAATGGCCAATATTTTCCTCTCCTTCTACCAGTTCCATACCTTTCATAATTGATAAGTCTGTAACTCATTCAGAAGGGTAGTTATTGTGTACTGTATTTTAGTTGTAACCATATTGTTGCGTAATTGAAGAAAACTCTTGGGAAGAGATTCTAAAATAAAGGACACCTAACCCAACTTGTTGATGACTGCTCCATTCATTTCAGCAACATTGAATTGGACCATCAGGTCGAGAACATGTTCTCTCACTGATTGCCCTTCTTTCATGCACAACTTATAAATGTATTTTAGGGCCTTGTACCGAATCTGAATGGACAGTTGTCCAAACATCTCCTGGAGGGACTCCATGACCTGATGTGCAGACATCAGGACCTTGTGCTTCTTGGTAAGAATGTCAGACAGACTTGCTAAGATGTAGACTCAGGCCTTGTCATTGGCCTTCGTCCAATAGTCATAAGCATCTTTCAACACTTGGGATGCACTACAAGTAGGGACTGGAGAACATTCCTCCATCAAGACGGACCGCAAATCTTCAATAACCAGAATTGTATTCAAGTTAGATTTCCACGTTGCATAGTTTTCACTAATTAATTTTTTGTTTTCAAGTAAGGAAATGATTGTGGAAGACATGATGAAAAAAATAACAATTAATTAACCGTATTAGTTATATTTGTCTTAACCCATTACATAATTATCCAATCAATTTAGCAAAAAACACATGTAATCATAGAGCCCTAATTAAACTATTGATTTAGTTTTTGCAATAATACTTCAGAGGTTTAGAGCATTAACCACCAAAGGGTGATCAACTACTCCTCCCTTGAATTGAGACAATTTATTGTCTCTTAAAGGTTGGAACAATTAGGATTGTTAGTGATAAAAACATATTCATCTTAAAGAAAAACGCATGAAATTCCTTAACACATCACTAACGCATACAAAAGTAGCCTTCTAGTTAAATTTGCTTCACTAATGCATCTGATTGCAGGAATTCATGAAATTTCATCGTGTTACAAACCAAGCTAACGCAAGGGCATGCATCCAAATATGTCCGACACAGTAAAGATAAATTGGCTCATACTTTTTCTGTCAAATCACCACTTGCATGTATGGACATCTGATTGGCAGCATCTAAAAAGCTCTGAAATAGCAAGCGACTGACTAGGACATGGAATTTAATGTGAGTCTTGTCACAAGTTGCTGAAGGAAACACTTATAAATAGGGAAGCTTGCTGCCAAGAGAAAGAGTTAGACACATTAGAAGACTTAGAGGATTCAGATAATTAAAATCTTTATCGTTGCAAGAAGAAGATAGAAGGAAAAGATTCATTGCCATCGTTGATCAATAAGAGTTGTTGGAAACTAAGCTCGAGAGAATTCTTCATCACTTCTTCACCAAGTTGGTTGCACCAAGCATTTAATAAAGCTAAAGAGGACAAGAGATTGAACTCTACGACTTGACCTCTTTCTTTTCTTTTACTTCTTTCACTTTCATTTACCATCCCATTCGACTAAGTTAAGATTGTTGTAAAAACATTTGTTATTTCTAAATTCAATCTTACATTTTATCAATCCACTCTTGTTTCTCTATTTACATTAAAATTTATGTGTGGCTGCCGCTTTTCTAACTTGTTGCATACTTGAATTCCAAGCTTTAATCATCTTGATTACTTGATTGAAGTTATTAAGTAATTAAACTATTCGAGAGAGTAGGTTAACTAAAGAACGCATTGAGTCAGAATGCATAGTAGGTTTAGAGATAAAAAATACTTGTGTTTTTTACCATTCTCTATCACCAATGCATGCACCCTAGAGATAGGAATATATGTGGCATTCGCATTGAGAAATGTTGAACAACACGATCTAAGGAATAGAGACCTAACACATACATATACACTTGGTTTGTAAACAAGCATCAATATCATCTTCATTCCACTTTCACATCTTCAAACATACTTGTTCATCTTGCTTGGAATCAACGCATATCACCAAACACTTATTAATCTGGAAACCTTCTACAATTAAACTCCTATGTTTTCCCCAAGCACCATTCACTCATACAATTGAACGCATATCCCCAAGCACCATTCACTTATAAATCCCCCATTTTCCCTTGAACTCCTATGTTTTCTTGGATGCGTGCATTGAGACTAGTGGAAATAATCTTTACTCATTAATCTGGGAACCCTTTACAATTGAAGCAACGCAAGGACTGCGTTAAACTGTCTTAAAATCCTCGTGTTCGACCCTAGATTTACCAGGTCGCTTGAGTTGGATTTATACTTGGGTCTAATTTAGGAAAGCTTGTATGCACTACACAAGTGTGATGCATCCACTTCGGTGCATTATTGACTTGATTTGGATGCTAAGGATGTATGATGTTCTATGCTCATAATGATGTGATACTAATTCTAAATATGTGTTAATTATGGATGTTCATATAGTATGCCATATGTTGTCACAAGCTTCCTTACGATGGAACCAAGTGTAATTCCACTGAAAGTTTCTCGGTGTGATCCGAGGTCGAACACAGGGACTGGTTTAGGTTATTGTGCTACGTTCATGATATAAGCGACCAAGTTTTCAACCTTTAAAAGTGTTTGTTTGTGCAGTTATATAAATTGCAATAAAATAAAGGAAAGCAGTAAAGATGCGATAATAACATAAAAATATAGTAAACCTAAGCTACATGATACAAGATACAAGCTTCATGTACAAGATGCTGGGGTCAAGACTGGCTGTGAAATTTATGCAAAGACATGGGATGCAGCGGCAAGTCTTATGAACAGAATAGAAAGACAAAGACAAATAATATAAACAACAGAAGTTCTTAATTGCATTGAAGCTATAAATACTGTTTCGCTCTTCTCTTGGCGTACACCTCTCAGTAATCGGCCGCGCTCCCACATGTCCGTGGTGAAATAGAGACTAACGTAATGAACGCAAGGTTACTTCCATGTCTGGAAGTACTACTCGCTTTAGTTAATGCATTCTTCTAACCTTCTCTCGATAGATCAGAATGGCATCTTCACTTCTGCTCTCACAGGTGAAGATGCAGTCTACCATGCCTTAGCTAAACGCATTTTATATCTCTAATACAGACTAAGTACTTGATCAATTCACATTGCTTATCAGGGAATTAAGAAGATATCATGAAGAAAGTGATTGACGGGTGAACGAAAATAGACAGAAAATGATAAATGAAAGCTATCGAAACATTTAATATCTCTATTAAGCATTTGATAGATGGTGTGTGAATGAAAAGATAAAGGAAAAATGAAATACAATGATGAAAGAGATAGAATAGATACAAACAAGTGTCAATGTCTTGGCACAGATTTGATGGAGATCTGCCCGGATAGGATGGATTTAATGGTAGGAAGAGCTTCCCTCTCAGGCTTGCTCCATCGGTAGCAGGGATCTTTGCACAGAGCTTTCAATCGAGTGTTTGCCAGGTTAGATCTGAGATTCACCTCTCGGCCTTATCTCATCTTCTTCCCGAATTTCTTCTCTTAAGCACTCAACTCAGTCTTTTCTCTATAATCTAGCAGCACTTAGTTCTATATCAAGTAGCATACCTTTTCTCTGAAATCAATGGGGTATTTATAGGTACAGATGTTTGACTCTGGCCTTGTGGTCCCCACTTGATTATTATGGTAATTCAAAAGATGGACGGTTATTATTCCTTCTGTTATGCAATCAGACCTGCACAACCATTACTTGTACATGTGTCTCAATCCTCCGCTTTTGTGTTGCTCAGCTGCATCTTTCGATATTAAGTTCGCATGCGGTGTTGTTTTTATTACCGCATGCGGTTGAAACACAGCTTTGAACCGACTGTCGCATTGCACTGTCATTGCGGTAATCGTCTTTTCATTGTTGATTGACGGGCGCAATGTGACAGAGATGCATTGATCAGTTTCCCGTGAGCCTTTAGCGCAAGCGGTAACTTGGTCTCCTATAAAATAGAGTAAAATTCAGCTTGTCTTCCATCTTTATGGTGTTAGTGGGTGTAATTGCAAACATTTATAATTATTATAATACAGGCTAATTTTCATAGAATAGGTGCATATTTACTAACTTTTGGTCGCAATATCTAGATAAGGTGGCATAAATAGCTTGTATTTCTATAGGTTATCACACCCCCAAATTTAGATATATGCTTTTCCTCAAGCATATCTTCTACTAAGGCAATCATGCTCAATTCCTATCCTCTATTTTTGCGATGTTTGGTTGCTCCGAATGTTACACTTAGGCACATTACTTGACATCGCAATTTTCTTCTATCCTTGCTAATTCATAGCAAGCCCTGTTTTATTCTTCTATATGAAAAATTTCTGCTCAAAGATGATTTTCTAGTTTTCAAAATAGAATATTTATCTCTTCTTTGTCAAAACAACTCGATGTATCTACATGCGGTGAACAAAAATTTGCATCATTTCTTTATTTAGAGACTGTTGGTTATGGTTACACTCTTCGTTTTGGTTTATCCCCACGGGTGTCATGTGGACATCCAACTATGATTGTGTGCCAATTTCAACTTCAACTCATGAGGATCAGAGGAGTTGTCTCTTGCATTCTTTTATTTTTGTTTTTGTTTCTTTCTTTCTTTTTTTCCTTTGCATATTGCGTTGTTCTTGGAAACCCACCTTCGTTTTGGCTTGCTCTTATGAGTGTCATACGAACATCCAACTACGAGTAGACTCCTTTCACAACTAAACTCTTATCAGGTTGGGACAGTTTTGAGGTTTTCCCTTGTGCTGACATTGGAGTTTCAAAAAAAAACATTTTTTTTTGTTTTAAATGAAAATGGACACATTTTCTTAAATACAGCATAATCTTGATCTCATCTGCTTAGACCTTCTCCACACCCAAATTTAAAGATGAGAAAGGTTCTCGTTGCATTGTTTGGAGAGACTAGACAAACACTTAGAAGAAAATTTCAAAAATAAGGTTTGAGCATAACTTTGAAAGATAAAAGGTAAAGTATTGCTAAACTAAGAATTAACTAAGTGTTAGTCAGAATTTACTAAGTATGGGAAATGTTTCTAAGTATAAACATATAATACATCTTAGCAACACAATGAAGATCGTAAAAATAAGAGATTTAGAATGTCACAAAAATTAGCAAAGGAAGATAAAGAAAGAGGCACAGGCTAACAATGTAGTGAATATATACTCTAGTTGTATTGACTATTAACAAAGTATACAAATAAATTACAAATGAACGCATTACAAAATTTTCTATTGTCTGTAGAAGAGTCAAAGAATTTTATTAACTTACAAATTTAATTTAGAAGTGTGCATGATTTAAAATACATACCATGCTTCCCCAAGTCAATGGTGTCCATGCGTCGATCGAAGTCGCCTCCAAAGTAGGGCTTGATCCACTGACCATTGACTTTGAATGCGCTACTCTCGTCTAAAGTTGTTAGTTCTACTACACCGTGCAAAAAGATTGTCTTGATTCAGAACGGCCCAGACAAGCGAGACTTCAACTTTCCTAGGAACAATCGCAGACGCGCGTTGAATAGTAATGCTTGCTGACCTTCGGTGAATGTTCGGTTGTTTATGCGGTCATCGTGCCATTTCTTCGTTTTCTCCTTATATATCTTAGCATTTTCATAGGCATCCCTTCGCCATTTGACCAACTGATTCAATTGCAGCTTTCGGACTTTCCCCCCACTAGCTAAATCAAACTTCAGCTTCTTGCATGCCCACATCGCCTTATGTTCCAACTCAAGCGGCAGATGACAAGCTTTTCCGAAGACCAAGGCGTAACGGAGACATTGCCCAATTGGTGTTTTGTAGGCAGTCCTATAAGCCCATAGTGCTTCATCAAGCTTGGGTGACCAATCCCTCCTGGCAGTATTAACTACCTTCTCCAAGATGGTTTTGATTTCTCTGTTAGAAATCTCTACCTGCCCATTAGTTTGTGGGTGATAAACAGTTGCAACTCAATGGCTGACGTTGAATTTAGTCAACAAGTTAGCAATTATGCGGTTGATAAAGTGAGAGCCCTCATCGCTGATTAAGGCTCATGGCGTCCCATATCGAGCAAAAATGTTCTTCTTCAGAAACTTCGCCACAGTGGCTATCACACCCCGCCCCAGACCACCCTCCGTGCCTGGGAAAGGGCGTGACTGACAGTAGTTATCAACCCTATGGTTGACACTTATTGCCTAATAACTCTTATGGTAATAACTCTGATACCAATGAATAAATTCAACAACTAACTGATTAAGTAGGCCCATCTTATATTACAACAATGTAACGTTTATACAACTCAAAGACTTAACAACCAAGTTTATAACAACAATCGTAAAACCCACCAGGAGTGTAACTGTAGCGAGTGGTAGACCTTGACCTTAGCAGCACCCTAGAACTCCTCACTTTCCGCTACCTGGGGGGGGTAAAACATAAAACATAGAAAACATGAGCTATAAAGCCAATAAGAACATTACCACAAGTTCATTGATATTTTCCAGCCCAACTGCTGGACAATCTCCAGCTCGACCGTTGGTTAAAACAACCAACCCCAGCTTGACCGCTGGTTATCACATAATATAAACATCCCCAGTACTTTCACACGTATACTAAGACAACAACAATTCTTGTGGAAACTTTCCCTGTACCCTATTATCCAGCCAATGTGCACATCGACTATTTTCCCGCTATCTATGCTTAGGTAACTTGACTATATTTTCCGCTGGTCATCACCGACTATAATTTCCCTCCGATCGAAGTATACTATATTTTCCCACCAAGTACCTTTTCAAGCATGCTAACTATATATCTCGAGTACAATTCCAGTTTCCAACACAAACATACAAGCAATATCTTAACAAGCATAGTAATCAGATAAACACATATCCTTGATCATGCCAATTTAACATTATCCCCTATATATATTTACCTATATATAGAATTCATATCAACAATACAACACACAATAACCACTCACCTTTTTTGGTTAGGAACTTTCCTTTTCCGAAGTTCCTTAGGTTTCCTTAGTTTCCCTTTCGAATCCTAAATTCCAGATTCAAATATCAGCTTAGATTACTCATAGTTTCAGACCTTATTTTAAGATATTTCCTTCTGAAAAAATGTTATAAAATATATCAGGAATCTTACCATAAACTCTTAGCTCATAAATTCTCGTGGTTTGTCCGGAATCATCAAAACATTAAGACTGGCCCAGCTTACCCGACAGCTCGACCCTTCTGTCTGTTCCTCATTCTTTAGCCCGATTCCTTGGCGATTCTACTTTGGAAGCCCCACCATGAAACATAAACTCTTTTAGATTTCATATGGCTTTAAAATCACACCAAACGCATGAGTATTCTGGGAGAACTCCTCGTTCCAAGTTGATGCTGCTTTCCAGACTTCACTGTCCAATGCGTCCTCTTTGAACTTCTATGTCCAACGCATGGATTTTTCTCTAAACGCAAGGTTTCCTCAACTTTCCCACTCTTCTTAAATGTATTTTGAGTTTTGATTTGAAGAATGAAGTCTTTGGTCCTATTTATAGGTGTCCAAGATTGCTCCATGGCCGACACCTCCTACTTGGCCGCATGACCAAATGTCTCTTCCTTACATCATCAACGCAATCTTGCATCAGCACAACCCAATGTGTCTTCTTCTCCTTTCACCAACGCATGGCCCTTACCTTTGTATGTCTTCTTATGCTGTCACCTCTTTTACTTAAGGCTTAAGAATTCTTCCTAACAAGACACATTTCCGGATGACATCCTCCATAAGTTCATCCTTCATATGCGTCCACAAACTCTTGGATGTTCAATGCATCACTTCCATTTTCCTTCCTTCAGCTGCATGCCATCACCAACAACCCTTCCAACGCATCAACAGGAACTTCTTCCAATGCATTGGTTCCCTTCCAATGCATCAACACAACTTCTTCCAATGCATCAACACAACTTCTTCCAACGCATCAACACAATATTCTATACTTAGCCAAATTTCCAAAATTTTCCCTTCTTCCAACGCATCCTACACAACATTCTATACTTAGTCAAATTTTCAAATTTTACTTTTGCCCAAGTACTCTTTCCAAGATCTTGTGGCCAATGCATAGCAATGCCTAGTCCAACATTTAGTCAATTTCCAAGGATTTAAGCTTAACTCAAAGCTACTCACATAGCAATGCCTATTCCAACACTTAGTCAATTTTCAGGGATTTAAGCTTAACTCAAAGGCTACTCACAAGCAATGCCATTCTAACACTTAGTAATTTTTAGGGATTTAAGCTAACTCAAAGCTACTCAAGGAAAATCTATTCAACACTTAGAAATTTCTTTTTTTTTTTCACATAGGATTTAACTTTCTCCTAGTTAATCTTTTAATCACCTGCTTAAGTAGGAAAAAATGGAAAATCTAGGTTTCACAATGGCCCATCATTCATCGCACATGCGATGGCCTCAACCCATTTTGATACATAATCACTCGCAACCAGAAATATATTGAGGACCTTCGGATGGTGGAAACGGGCCCATGAAGTCAATTCCCAAACATCAAATAATTCAACTTCTAAGATTGACGTCAATGGCATTTCATTTTCTTTTAGACATATTCCCCATCCTTTGACACCTGTCGCATTGCACAACATGGGCATGGGCATCCTTAAACAGTGTTGGCCAAAAGTAGCCGCACTGCAAGACTTTTGCTGCCATCCTTTGCCCCCCAAAATGTCCTCCATATAGAGACTCATGACAGAGCTCTAAAATGTGCTTTGCTTCATGTTCAAGAATACATCAACGTATTATATGATCAGGTCCTTGTCAATATAGGAATGGATCATCCCAAAAATAAAATTTGGCGTCATGTCTTAGCTTCTTCTTCTGCCAGTAAGTATAATCATTCGGTTGTTGACCGCAAACTATGAAATTTACTATATCAGCATACAAAGGAACATTAATGTCTACTGCCATCAGCAGCTTATCGGGGAATCTTTCTTCAATATCTTTTTCTATTCCTTGAACCTCGCAATTTTCCAATCTTGACAAATGATCTGCAACTTGGTTCTTGGTGCCCTTTCGGTCTTTGATTTCTAGGTCGAACTTTTGTAGGAGCAACACCCACCGTATCAGCTTGGTTTTGCATCCTTCTTCATCATTAGATACTTAATCGTAGAGTGATCTGTATACACCACCAAGTTTGTTCCGATTAAGTATTGTCAGAACTTCTCCAATACAAATACCACCATGAGCATTTCTTTTTCTGTGGTCATATAGTTCTCCTGTGTGTCGTTCAGTGTTTTGCTCGCATAATAGATAAGATGTAACACCTTTTCCCAGTGCCGACTCAAGACTGTGCCTACAACATATCTGCTAGCATCACACATCAATGCAAATGGTTGCGTCCAATTGGGCGCAATCAAAATCGGTGTGGAGATGAGAGCATCTTTCAATGTGTTAAATGCTTTGGTGCAGGCGTCATCAAAATTATACTCGCAATCAGCTTCGAGAAGTGCACTTAGGGGTCTTGCGATCTGGGAGAAAATGCGAATAAATCTTCTATAAAATCCTGCATATCCCAGAAAGCTCCTAAGTGTCTTTACATTCACAAGTGGGGGTAGTTTGGAAATTGCGTCGATTTTTGCCTGATTAACTTCCAATCCTGCCTTGGAGATTTTGTGACCCCCACTTGATTGTTATGGTAATTCAAAAGATGGACGGTTATTATTCCTTCTTGTTTATGCAATCAAGACCTGCCAACCATTACTTGTACATTGTGGTCTCAATCCCTCGCTTTTGTGTTGCTCAGCTGCATCTTTCGATATTAAGTTCGGCATCGGGTGTTGTTTTTATATTACCGCATGCGGTTGAACACAGCTTTGAAACCCGACTGTCGGCATTGCATGTCCATATCGCGGTTAATACGCTGCGTTTTTCATTGTTGATTGACGGCGCAATGTGACAGAGATGCATTGATCAGTTTCCCGTTGAGCCTTTAAGCGCAAGCGGGTAAACTTGCGTCTCCTATAAACATAGAGTTAAAAATTCAGCTTGTCTTCCACTTTAATGTGTTAGTGCGGTGTATTGGCAAACATTTATAATTATTATAATACAGGCTATTTCAATAGAATAGGTGCATATTTATAACTTTTGGTCCAATATCTAGATAAGGGGCATAAATTAGCTTGTATTTCTATAGGTTATCACCAAAAACACCCAAATTTAGATATATGCTTTTCCTCAAGCATTATCTTCTACTAAAGGCAATCATGCTCAATTCCTTATCCTCTTTATTTTTGCGATGTTTGGTTGCTCCGAAATGTTACACTTAGGCACAATTACTTTGACATCGCAAATTTCTTTCATATCCTGCTAATTCATAGCAAGCCCTGTTTGTATTTCTTCCTATATGAAAAATTTCTGCTTCAAAGATGATTTTCTAGTTTTCAAAAATAGAAATATTTTCTCTTTTTGTCAAACAACTCGATGTATCTACATGCGGTGGAACAAAAATTTGCATCATTTCTTTATTTAGAGCACTGTTGGTTATGGTTTACACTCTTCGTTTTGGTTTATCCCCACGGGTGTTCCAATGTGGACATCCAACTATGATTGTGTTGCCAATTTCAACTTCAACTCATGAGGAATCAGAGGAGTTGTCTCTTGCATTCTTTTATTTTTGTTTTTGTTTCTTTCTTTCTTTTTTTTCCTTTGCATATTGCGTTGTTCTTGGGAAACCCACCTTCGTTTTGGCTTGCTCTTATGAGTGTCCATACGAAATCCAACTACGAGTAGACTCCTTTCACAAACTAAACTCTTTATTCAGTTGGGACAGTTTTGAGGTTTTCCCTTGTGCTAATTGGAGTTTTCAAAAAAAAACATTTTTTTTTGTTTTAAATGCAAAATGGACACATTTTCTTAAAATACAGCCATAATCGTTGATTCATTGTTAGACGTTCTACCACACCCAATTTAAAGATGAGAAAGGTTCTCGCTGCATTGTTTGGAGAGGACTAAGACAAACACTTAGAAGAAAATTTCAAAAATAGGTTTGAGCATAACTTTTGAAAGATAAAGGTAAAGTATTGCTTAAACTAAGAATTAACTAAGTGTAGTCAGCATTTACTAAGTATGGAAAATGTTTCTAAGTATAAACATTATAATACATCTTAGCAACACCAATGAAGATCTAAAAAAGAGATTTAGAATGTCACAAAAATAGGCAAAGGAAGATAAAGAAAGAGGCAACAGGCTAACAATGGTCAATGATATATATCTTAGTTGTATTGACTATTAACAAGTATACAAATAAATTACAAATGAACGCATTTACAAATTTCTATTGTCTGTAAAGAGTCAAAGAATTTATTAACTTACAAATTTAATTTAGAAGTGTGCATGATTTAAAAATACATCACCATGCCTTCCCCAAGTCACATGGTGTCCATATCGCGTCGATACGAAAGTCGCCTCCAAAGTAGGGCTTTGATTCACTGACCACTTGACTTGAATGCGCTTACTTCTCGTCTAAAAGTTGTTAGTTCTACTACAAACCGTGCAAAAAGATTGTCTTGAATTCAGAAAACGGCCAGAACAGCGAGACTTCAACTTTCCTTAGGAAACACATCGCAGACGCGCGTTGAATAGGTAAATGCTTTGCTGACCTTCGGTGAATGTTCGTGTGTTTAATGCGGTCCATCGTGCCATTTTCTTCGTTTTTTCTCCTTATATATCTTAGCATTTTCATAGGGCATCCCTTCGCCATTTGACCAACTTGATCAATTGCAGCTTTCGGGACTTTCCCCCCACTAGCTAAATCAAACTTCAGCTTCTTGGCATGCCCACATCGCCTTATGTTCCAACTCAAGCGGCAGATGACAAGCTTTTCCGAAGACGCAAGGCGTACGGAGACATGCCAATTGGTGTTTTGTAGGCAAGTCCTATAAGCCCATATGTGCCTTCATCAAGCTTGGGTGACCAATCCTCCTGGCAGTGATTAACTACCTTCTCCAAGATGGTTTTGATTTTCTCTGTTAGAAATCTCTTACCTGCCTTAGTTGTGGGTGATTAAACAGTTGCAACTCAATGGCTGAGTTGAATTTAAGTTCAACAAGTAGCAATTATGCGGTTGATAAAGTGAGAGCCCTCATCCGCTGAATTTAAGGCTCATGGCGTCCCCATAATCAGAGCAAAAATGTTCTTCTTCAGAAATTCGCCACAGTGGCTATCACACCCCGCCCCAGACCACCCTCGCTGCCTGGGAAAGGCTGGCGTGATACAGTAGTTATCAACCCTATGGTTGACACTTATTTGCCTAATAACTCTTATGGTATAACTCTGATGACCAATTGAAATAAATCAACCAACTAACTGATTAAGGTAGGGCCCATCCTTTACTCATTACAACAATGTAACGTTTTAACAAACTCAAAGACTTAACAACCAAGTTATATAACAACAATCCGTAAAACCCACCAAGGAGTGTAACTGTAGCGAGTGTAGACCTTGACTCTAGCCAGCCACCTAGAAACTCCTCACTTTTCGCTCACCTGGGGGGGGTAAAACATAAAACATAGAAACATGAGCTATAAAAGCAATAAAACATTACCACACGTTCATTGATATTTTCCAGCCCAACTCCTGGACAATCTCTCAGCATCGAACCGTTGGTTAAAACAACCAACCCCAGCTTGGACACCGCTGGTTATTCACATAAATAAAACATTCCCCAGTACTTTCACACGATACTTAAACAACAAACAATTCTTGTGGAACTTTTCCTGTACCCTATTATCCAGCAATGTGCAACATCGACTATTTTCCGCTATCTATTGCTTAGGTTAACGTGACTATATTTTCCGCTGGTCATCACGCGACTATAATTTCCCTCCGATCGAAGTATACTATATTTTCCCACCAAGTACCTTTTCAAAGCATGCTAACTATATATCTCGGAGACAATTCGCAGTTTCCAAACACCCAAACATTACAAGCAATACTTAACAAGCATAGTAATCAGAATAAACACATATCCTTGATATGCCATTTAACATTATCCCTATATATATTTACCTATATATAGAATTCATATCAACATACAACACCAAATAACCCTCACCTTTTTTGGTTAGGAACTTTCCTTCCGGAAGTTTCCTTTAGGTTTCCTTAGTTTTTCCCTTTCGAATCCTAAATTCCAGATTTCAAATATCAGCTTAGATTACTCGCATAGTTTCAGACCTTATTTTAAGATATTTCTCTTTGAAAAATGTTATATGTTAAAATAATTCAGGAATCTTACCATAAATCTAATGCTCATTAAATTCTCGTGGTTTGTCCGGAATTCATCAAAACATTAAGACTGCCCCAGCTTACCCGACAGCTCGACCCTTCGTCATGTTCCCTCAAAAATTCTTTAGGCCCGATTCCTTGGCGATTCTACTTTGGAAGCCCCCATGAAACATAACCTCTTTTAGATATTCATATGGCTTTAAAATCACAACCAAACGCATGAGTATTCTGGGAGAACTCCTCGTTCCCAAGTTGATGCTGCTTTCCAACTTCTGTCAATCGTCCTCTTTGAACTTCTAATGTCAACGCATGGATTTTTCTCTTAAACGCAAGGTTTCCCTCAACTTCCACTCTTCTTAAAATGTATTTTTGAGTTTTTGATTTGAAGAATGAAGTCCTTTGGTCCTATTTATAGGTGGTCCAAGATTGCTACATGGCCGCACTCCTACTTGGCGCATGATCCAAATGTCTCTTCTTACATCATCAACGCAATCTTGCATCAGCACAACCCAAATGTGTCTTCTTTCATCTTTCACCAACGCATGGCCCTTACCTTTGTATGTCTTCTATGCCGTCACCTCTTTTACTTAAGGCTTAAGAATTCTTTCCTAACAAGCACATTTCCGGAATGACATTTCCTCCCATAAGGTTCATCCTTCATATTGCGTCCACAAATCTCTGGATGTTCAATGCATCACTTCCATTTTCCTTCCTTCAGCTGATGCCCATCACCAACACCCTTCCAACGCAATCAACAGGAACTTCTTAATGATTGGTTCCCTTCCAATGCATTAACAACTACAACTTCTTCCAATGCCATCAACACAACTTTCTTCCAACGCATCCAACACAATATTCTATACTTAGCCAGAATTCCAAATTTTCCCTTCTTCCAAGCATCCTACACAACATTCCTATACTTAGTCAAATTTCAAATTTTACTTTTGCCCAAGTACTCTTTCCAAGATCTGTGGCCAAGCATAGCAATGGCCTGTCCAACATTAGTCATTTTCAAGGATTTAACTTAACTCAAGCTACCTCACATAGGCAATGCCTATTCAACACTTAGTCAATTTTCAGGGATTAAGCTTAACTCAAAGGCTACTCACAAAGCAATGCCCCATTCCTTCCACACTTAGTATTTTTAGGGATTTTTAAGCTTAACTCAAAAGCTTACTCAAGGAAAATCTATCAACACTTAGAAATTTTCTTTTTTTTTTTCACATAGGATTTAACTTCTCCTAGTTTAATCTTTTAATCACCCTGCTTAAGTTAGAGAAAAAAAATGGAAATCTAGGTTTCACAATGGCCGACGATCATTCATCGCACATGCGATGCGCCTCAACCCCATTTTGATTATCATAATCACTATAGCAACCAGAAATATATTGAGGCACCTTCGGATGGTGGAAACGGGCCATGAAGTCAATTCCCAAACATCAAATAAATTCAAATCTTCTAAGATTGAGCGGTCAATGGCATTATCATTTTCTTTTAAGACATATTCCCCATCCTTTTGACACCTGTCGCATTGCACAACATGGGCAATTGGGCATCCTTAAACAGTGTTGGCCAAAAGTAGCCGCACTGCAAAGACTTTTGCTGCCATCCTTTGCCCCCCAAATGTCCCTCCATATATGAGACTCATGACCAAGCTCTTAAAATGTTGCTTGCTTCATGTTCAAAGAATACATCAAACGTAATATATTGATCAGGTCCTTGTTCAATATAGGAATGGATCATCCAAAAATAAAATTTGGCGTCATGTCTTAGCTTCTTCTTCTGCCAGTAAGTATAATCATTTCGGTTGTTGACCGCCAAACTATTGAAATTTACTATATCAGCATACAAAAGAACATTAATGTCTACTACATAGCAGCTTATCGTCGGGAATCTTTCTTCAATTATCTTTTTCTATCCTTGAACCTCGCATTTTTCCAATCTTGACAAATGATTCTGCAACTGTGGTTCTTGGTGCCCTTCGGTCTTGATTTCTAGGTCGAACCTTTTGTAGGAGCAACACCCACCGTATCAGCTTGGTTTTGCATCCTTCTTCATCATTAGATACTTAATTTTCGTAGAGTGATCGTATACACCAACCAAGTTTGTGTTCCGATTAAGTATTGTCAGAGAACTTCTCCATACAAATACACACATGAGCATTTCTTTTTCTGTGGTCATATAGTCTCTCTGATGTGTCCGTTCAGTGTTTTGCCTCGCATAATAGATAGATGTAACACCTTTTCCCAGTTGCGACTCAATGACTGTGCCTACAACATATCTGCTAGCATCACACATCAAATGCAAATGGTTGCGTCCAAATTGGGCGCAATCAAATATCGGTGTTGGAGATGATGAGCATCTTTCAATGTTTTAAATGCTTTGGTTGCAGGCGTCATCAAAATTATACTCGCAATCCAGCTTCGAGAAGTGCCACTTAGGGTCTTGCGATCTGGGAGAAAAAATGCGAATAAAATCTTCTATAAAATCCTGCAATCCCAGAAAGCTCCTCTAAGTGTCTTTTACATTCACAAGTGGGGTAGTTTGGAAATTTGGCGTCGATTTTTGCCTGATTAACTCCAATCCTAGCCTTGGAGATTTTTGTGACCCAGAACTATTCCTTCTGTCCACCATAAAGTAGCATTTTTCCCTAGTTCATAAACAAGATTTGTTGCCACGCATCTCTTCAAGACTTTTTTCAAGGTTAAGACAAATAGGAGTCATCAATTACTGCTGAAGACTGGAAATCATCCATGAATAACCTCGGACTACTCCTTCAAGTAATATGAAAATATTGCCATCATGCATCGTTTGAAAGTGTCTGGTGCCATTACAGAGTCCGAAATGGCATGTGTCGTAATGCGAATGTACCAAATGGGCACGTGAAGGTGCTTGTCTTGGTCCTCTGGCGCAATTGCTAT
>NC_052358.1:60052299-60094380 GCF_009727055.1 Benincasa hispida | reverse complement strand
CTATTTGGTTATACCCTGAATAGCCATCAAGAAAGCAGAAAAATTCATTCCCCACAAGTCTGTCTAACATCTGATCAATGAACGGGAGTGGAAAGTGGTCCTTTTTAATGGCCAAATTCAGCTTGCGATAATCCATGCAGATTCTCCACCCCGTAGTTGTCCTTGTAGGAACCAATTCATTCTCGTCATTAGTGATGACTGTCATCCCCCCTTTCTTCAGAACACATTGCACTGGGCTCACCCAACTTCTATCAGATATCGGGTAGATGACACCAACATCCAGCCACTTTACTATCTCCTTCTTTACAACCTCCATCATGGCAGGGTTCAAGCGGTGTTGTCTTTCTACTGATCCATTCTTTCCTTCTTCCAGATGAATCTTGTGCATGCAATACGAGGGACTGATTCCTCGAATGCCTGCCAAGGTCCATCCTAAGGCTTTTGCATTATTTCTTAGGATCCGTAGGAGAGCATCTTCTTTCTCCTTACTCAATGATGCAAAAATGATAACTGGTAACGTGTCGCTACTTCCTAAGTAAGCATACTTTAGGTGCACTGGCAATGGCTTTAACTCTAACACAGGTGCCTCTTCTAAAGATGGCTTAATGCGCTGCGATGTCCGTTCAGATAACTTAAGCAGTTCAAAATTAGATTTAGCATGAATTACAGTGCAATCCTTCTCCAACATTGCGCCGATTTCAAAGTCCTCCTCCTCCATGTCCTTCAGCGGTTCATGCCACTGTTCTCCCTACAGCTCTTCGATATATTCGCAGTTCTCTATATCTCCTGGGTACTTCAACGCATTGAGTACATTGAATTTTACTTCTTGATCATCGACTCAGATGGTCAACTCTCCTTTCTGCACATCGATTTAACGCTCACCCTGTGGCGAGAAATGGGTGTCCCAAGATGATAGGAATTTCTCTATCGGCCTCATAATCCAATATAACAAAGTCTGTTGGGAAGATAAACTTGTCCACTTGCACGAGAACATCTTCTATCTTGCCCTCCGGAAGCATTATTGTTCTATCGGCTAGCTGTAATGTGATCGTGGTTGGCCTTGCTTCGTCGATGTCCAACTTCTTAAAAATTGATCTAAAGCTCCTAAATCGGTGAACAAGTGAACTTGTTAACCCCTTTTCTGAAGGATGCTTTTGGTATTTATAGAGCTTCGGGGTGAAAGGCGGCTTCCCTCTTATGATTGCACAGATGGGATGGCTTTAATTCCCCGACTGATGCGCCGAATATTTGTCACCGAAAAGCTTATGATTCGACCATCATCAGCTTTCTATCCCATTGTGATTAATTATGCCTTTCACCCAGATGCGCTCACCAAGTTGTGTTGGCTCTATGTGGCAATCCTTTTTTAGCAGATGTTTGCGAACATAAATCACCGCAAAGCCTTGCGGTAATGCTATGCTAGTCCATTGATCTCTTGTTATCGCTCTTTTCACCTTGCGTCAACGCATATTCTGCATAAAAATATAAAAATCAATTGTTTCTATGCGATGAACGCATGCGATCGCAATGTTATAAACTTAATGCTTTTTTGGACGCAATCTAACATATTTTATCAATGCAAGCCAATATTGTTTAAGAACTTAGCACTGTAATAATGTGCATTTCTGCTCGTTATCACTTGTATTGTATAACTTTTCGCCAGGGATCATATATCCAACACTTGATGGGACGAGATTCTAGATGAAGTCTATAACTCTCCAGATGCTTCAAACAGCAGGACAATTTAGAGGTACCTGCGGCGAAGATCCATATGCCCATATGAAATGCTTCATGGAAACATGCAACTCGTTTGTGATTCTTGGAATCACACTGGAACCTATCAGATTGTTCTTATTTCCCTAATCTCTCCGTGATGATGCCAAGTAGTGGATGAGTTCTTTAGAACCTAATGAGATAACGATGTGGGAAAAATTGGTGAAAAAGTTCATGCAAAAGTACTTTCCTCCCACCATCAACGCAAGGAGGCGTAGGGAGATTATGAACTTTGAACAAGGAGTGCTTGAGACCTTGAGTGCGATATGGGAAAGATTCAAAAGATTGGTCAAGAATTGTCCCAACCATGGATTGCCCTTGACTGTTCAGATGGAAACTTTTTATGGGGGGTTGAATAGACATTCCCAGATGGCAGCAGACATAGTCACAACTGGCGGCATAATGGAAAAATAATACAATGAAGCTAAGGAAATTTTAGACTGCATCGCCAAGCACAATATGGAGTGGGTTGATGATGCTTATGATTCTAGAACAAATGGTAGAAGGCGTTCTCAGAATGTGAATGCGATTAACTCTAATGCAATAACCACTCTCTCTGCACAAGTGGCTACAGTGACAAACTTGTTGCAAAATTTATCAATGGGAAATGCAACAAAGACTTAAAGGGTACACCAGATGGATGGAGGACCACAGTCCTACAATGATTGCCCACAAAATCGACAATCGGTCTGCTTTATAAAAAATAACCAATTCTTAAACATATACAACCCTGGATGGAAGAACCATCCAAATTTTTCTTAGGAAGGTCACCAAAAAAAAGCAACAGCATTCTGGGACGCATGAGCAACCTAAGTAGAGGCTGTCACTTGGATTGTAGCATTAGAAACAACCTAAGCATTAAACCTTTAATATAGAGGGTCAAACGTTGAGTTCAATGTCTCTACTTAAGAATTTATTGAATGAATACATAACCCATAATAATGTGTTACTGAAGAGTCAAACATCATCAATCCAAAACTTGGAGATGCAAGTAGGTAAATTGCAAGCGAGCTAAAGAATCAGTCGCACAGATATTGCCTAGCAACACTGAGGCCCTAGGAAGTAAAAATGGAAAGGAGCAATGTCATATGGTGACGTTACAGAGTGGTAGACTTTTAGTTGATAAGAAGATAAGCCCAAGAAATGACAGTCATCCTTCAGCAATTGAGAACACAACATAAACAATGGCATTTGAAAGAGAACAAGAAGAAAGAGCACCTGACTCTGTCGATCATTTACAGCCAAGCACGTCTGATACCGGGACACCTGCAGTGCAACTGAGTGCACCTTTCCCCGGACGCCAACAAAAGAAGAATGACGATAAACAATTCAAGTGCTTCCTTGAAATCCTTAAGCAATTGCATATCAACATTCTCCTCATAGAAGCGTTAGAACAAATGCCAAGCTACGCAAAATTCTTGCGTCATGTCTTAACAAAGAAAAGAAAGATCAGTGAGTTGGAAATAGTAGCAATAACACATGGATAAATATCAACGATTAGACAGGGTTAGATAAAGGTTCACTAACAGTTTCCTAAGTAGTGCATAAGTCATGCGTTCATGCAATAAACTCATCAAATAATAAACTTCACCTCTCTGTGTTTTGAGTCACAGTGTCCTATCTCTAGGATGCATGTAATGAGTTTTGATTGCGATAGGTTAACTTTATCTCTAAAATTACTTCTGTTCTTGTTTAACGAGTTTCATAATATTATACTTTCTCAAATAGATGGCTTCTATCTATTTTGACCAATCTTTCGATTTGATCTTAATTTCTTACCTAGACCAATCACTCGATTGATCTCAGTACTAATTTTGCATGCATTAAATAAGATGAATGCCTATTTATGCATTATTTAGTAAAAATGTTTGTTTATCTTTCTCAACCCATTAAGAATTTAGTTGCTCATGTTTATGAAAAGAGAGAAGGATAGAAAGAATATGGAAGAAAGTGCATTCATATTAAGATGAAAGAGAAATTCCTAAAAACTTAATACAAATAAAGATGGTGAGAAGAATGAAAGAAAAATTAGAATTGATAATATCAAGTCGTCAGTCACAATTTCTTGCTCCCTTTGGCCTCAGGTAATGGTTTCTTCACTTAGCTTGCAATAGTATGAAGGTCTCTCTTTCCTTTTTCAGAGAAGAACTCTAAGCTTTCACTAAAAGTTCTTCAAGAAAAGCTCGAATAAGTGGTGGTTATGGTGAATTTAGAGTGGAAGTTTGACAGAGCTTCGACCTCTTTCAATGGTGGAAAATTCATTGTGTTTTCTTCAATCTTCAAAGGCTATTTATAGGTGTGAAATGAAGGTTCCTCACCTCTTTCTAATGATTATGCTGACACCTTGCATTAAATTTCATGCTCTGTTGCACACCCTGCTTCACGTCAAAGATTCATTGGCTCTGCTACAAACGTCTCACATCAACCAACTTGTTATGTTGACTTGACTTCCACCGCTTACACATTTGTCATTTTCGATTTTACCACGCATAGAACCATGCGATGTGTTACAAAGTTGGGTGTCGAGTTGATTCTTTTTATGTGTTCACAGCTATAGTTTGTTTCTTTTATTGGTTTCTTCTTCATTTCATCTAAGTCCTGCGTCCAAAAGTGATAAATTTTATACTTTTCAAAGATTATCGATTTTGTAAGCACATGATCGCTGGATATGATTATTTGCATGAATTTTTTGTCAAGCTAATACATTCTCCTCTAAATTTTCCTATTTTTTTTATTAAAAAGATAGAATAACTTTTATTTCTACAACTTATCAACGGTGAAATCACTAAACTCATTGTAGCCGCATCAATGAGCCCTATTTTTCCAGAATTCAGTCTAATCAAATATGGTTGCAATTTTCACGTTTTAATCAGTTTTCTAGCCCCAATTTCACATGGTAAATTCTTAGTGCATGAATTTTGGCCCTCCTCAACCGATTTGGAGCCTATTAAAGAAGGTGAAGCTCTCCATTTTTTGGCAATCAACACTCCACGATCGAGACCATCACCACACCTCCCCATTTCTGTTACTCAATCAGCCCCTTAGATGTTTTCTTGTTTTTTCCAAGTTAGTAGCCTCAAGCACAAAAGTATCCTTAAGGCGTAATGGCTCTAGGATTATCACCCCTTGAAAGCGTACGGTGAGGAAAAAATTCTACCTTGAAAGAGGAAGAACATCCTCGGGAAAGACTTAGGATTAGAGGATTCGTTCCAGACCTCTTGAGTTATAATTCTAGTATAGGTTTATTTATTTATTGTAGTTTATTTTTATTTTTCCTTCCTATTGAACTCAGTTGTAGCTATAGTTCTTGATTTAATAAAGTTAATTATTTCATCAAAAGTCATGAGAAAAATCTCTCTAGTGGTTCAGCAACGTGGATGTCTTATGATTGATATGCCTTAAGTTTTGTTGCACATCATTTTATCTTGAATTACGCATTCTCTTTGTTGAATTAAAAGATAGTATTGATAGGTTAAACTGGCCATTTAACTTAACAATCTAGTGGAGCTCTAATGCTGAGAAGGTTAGGATGTAAACGGAGGTTACAAAGGGATATGAAACTTTGAGCCTAAAAATAGAACTATCACGTCTCCATAGAAATAAGGAAAACCATAGGATAAAGAAACTGAAATTGAATTAATCTAAGATCCAGCTAACCATGAAAATATTAGGGGTTAGCTGCTTAGAACTCCTTAAGGAACTTGACACAAGACCGAATATATGTAGTTTCCTGTCCATGCATAACTCATTGTGTTGGCATGATGTGGCAGCATCACTTTAGGCATAACACCTAAAAGGTTGAAACATTGTTTTCCCCTATTCGACCATCATTGTTTACTGTTTTTTTAAATTTTCCCTCACTTATCACAATATATACTTTTCAGCTTACCTTGGTTTCATTGATCCATAGTCATAATCAATTTAAAAATTAATCTAGTCCTGTGGGATTCGACACTTGGAATACTCCAAGTTTATTACTTCATCGATAGTGTATGCTTGTGTTAAGACCTATCTATTCTAATCTTACCCCTCATACATTTGGTCGATCAGTTGTTGAGGTCCTCGAGCATATGAGTTAAGACCATTGTTTTTTAGCATGCTAGTTTGAACGAATCATTGCATTATGTACGATTAGGACAATCTAGGAAGTGTTTCATATACTGCATTTCTTGCATGTCTATGTATGCACATATGCAATCTTTTTTTTTTTTTACTCTAAAGGCTTGGATTGGGCTTATTGGTGTTTCTATGTTTGTTATCTTTTTATAGGCTCATAAATTTCTTGTTCTTGTTCTTGCTCGTGGTTAGCCTCACCAAAAAGTGTTAGTGAGCTAAACCAAAGGTAAGAATGGTGGCAAAGACCAAGTCTAAGTCTTGCTTGTAGCTAGCTACCATTTCCAAAAAGTGTTGGAATGTTAGAATGAAGGTGAGTCCAAAAGCAAAGCTTCTAACAAAGAAGGTAAAAAAAAGAAAAGAAATGAAAGAAAAGAAAAGTGAAATAGAAGTTGGGTGGATGCAAAAAATTAGAGTTTAGTCTTAAGCATGCTACTTAGTTGAGTTAAGGTGAAATAAAGGTTTTCTGACACATGACAAAACTTGTTACACACAATGTTACAACATTTCCAGAAACATCACAGATAAATGTAGAAAACTAAAGTCATAATAGAACACAGAGTTTGGTAATCCAGTTCGTTGCAATAACACCTATGTCTAGGGGCTAGGGTGCCCATGGAAAGATATATTCACTGATATAAAGTCAAGAAATCACAATAATGTACTTATCTGCAAATAAATGACACTTACAGTGACACTCAAATAGCTCAACTTAGAGAACGACCACTTAGGCTCCCCATAAGTTTAGACTCCTTCTAAATGAAACTTAGGCTCCCTCTAAGTGTGAGATCCCTTCACCTTCAACATACTTTGGCTCCCTTAAGTATAAGAATATTAGTGAATGCTCACTTAGGTTCCCCTTAAGCATGAGACTCGTTCTCAAATATAATCTTTCCACCTTCTTATGAATGCACCTTCACTTGAAGAACTTAGGCTCCCCCTAGGTTAGAGAAATCCTTCTCGAGCAATGATGTCTTAGGTTCTCCCTAAGATAGAGAATATCTCCTCAAGTAATGATGTATTAGACTCCCTCTAAGATCCAACAACTTCAAGATCAATGAAAATTCAGAATCGAAGTTGCAACATTTAACCACCACAAAAAGCAAAATGTTTCAACAAAAACTATTCAAAAGCAGCCAACTTTAAAATTAAACACAACCTTTATATATATATATATATATATATATGGGGGTGATAAAGAAAAATATTCTCTAGAACTTTCTTTTTGTCATGTTACAATATCTTTGACAATTCAACATGTTGAATGTGACATGTCGCACATGTTACAGAAATATGTTGTTCCAATTTTTCCTATAACAAATAAGTTAATCATACTACAATGACAAACACTCGAACATGAGACTAGTTAAGGGTCTTGAGATAGTGTAGAGGAAAGTTAGTTGAAGGATGTCATAAGGTTATCCCAAGTTTAGAAGAGTTCTCTTTCGTTGACTTTCACACACATGAAAAGAAGGGTAGGAAAAGTTTTAAATAACTTATTAAAAAATTGTCATGTTTCTCATTTGCAAGCTTTATAGTATGTTGATTATCGAGATTTGAGTCATTATAATGCAATTTTTCATTGTTTGCTTGTATTCTTTATTCTCTCTTGCTCGAGGACTTACAAGGTTTAGGTTGGAGTGATTTGATAGCTCTATCCAAAAGTTATCTTTTCAGGCCATGTGTTAGTTTCTAGGAATTTTATGGCTAAATGTGCTTTACTTAGAAAATTGAGCTGATGAAGCCACTAGGGACGTCTTAGGTGATTTTGGAGTCAAATGGAACAATTAGGGTCAATTGAAGTAAACAAGATCAATACTGTGGAAAAGTACGAAAAAATCCTTATAGGATAATGTTAAACAAACACTAGGCTCGATGTTCCAATATTGAAGTGCAACATTACGACGTTGCCCTATGACATTGTGATAATGTCAAATGAACCTGAAGAACAATGTTGAGCGATGCTGTGTCATTTTAAAGGCCAATGCTTGCAGCGTCATGATGCGTTGTGAATATGATGAAATAATGATGTGTATATTGTGATGGTAGTGTATGCGTTGCACATGCAAGTTTTCCTAGTAAAATCCAAGTATAAATTCTACTAGGTTTCCTGGTAAGTCCAGGGTCGAACACAGGGACTACTGAGACAATATGCGATGGTAAGTTTTGATTCCTTTGCGATGACAAACAAAATAATAAGTTGGTTGGTATGCTTGTTTAAAGTATAAATCCTATGCGGCAGAATTGAGAAAAGAGTTAATAACAACGAAAGTTACAATGAGTATGCGGGGAACGAGTTGAGAAGGGATTTAGCTAACACTTCCTAAGATTGCGTTCAAGTTATGCGATCATGCTACACACATACAACAGCATGTCATCTCTCAATGCAAATGTTATAGTTTCTAATTTTAGGATGCACGCGATGTATACAATAATGTCTATAGGACTTATGTCTAAGCCGTTATCTTGTCTATGCGATGATGAATGACACAAACATACACAAGGTGACCGCATACTATCATATCTTATTTCTAGGTGCATACGATGCATGATAGCAAGCAAAACTTATCTCTAAGCCTCTATCTCTCGCTTATGTGGTTCTAATCTAACTTTCTCAAGCCTAAATTCTAACCTAACTCTCTCAAGTGTAGGTTCTTTCTTTAGACTACTCTCTCAAGTATCTCTAAAGGGTGATGGAGGCATACATAAGACAAGATGATCACATAAAATGAAGATCTTAGATCATGCTAGCTAAATACTTCTCAACCCATTTGGAAGTTTAGTTACTCATGCGTATTGTGAAGAGATTGAACAGATGTAGAGATGCAAATTCCATTTTATAAATAAAATCAGAATACAAAATGACAATGGAAGTAGGGATAGGGAGCCTGGTAGCAATGTCTTGCTTCCCGAGGCTTTTACACTGTGTTTTACTCTACTCTACCCAAAAGAATGTTCTTGCTTTCACAAGAGTCGGCCCTCTTTCCGCTCTTAGCCTTCCCGGCAATCTCTTGAGCTACCAGGAACGATCTTTCAGTGTCTTCTCTCTTCGCTCGCCTCCGCCTTCTAAGTATATGAATTACAAATAACGGATATCTATGATCCATCTTCTATGTATATGGCAGATGGGAACTCCAAAATTCTGAACTCTCTTAACAAAGGTGGCCTTCGGTATTTATAGAGCTTCAGGGTGAAGATCTTTTCTCTTAAATGATTACAATGATTGGAAGTCATTAAATCTCTGTCTGATGCGCCGATTAATGGTCACCGAAAAGTTGAATATACTTGCTACAGTGTGTCGTTAACGGATTGTCAACTAAATTCGGATTCGACCGTCATCAGCTTTTTGTCCCATCATGATTTATTAAGCTTTCACCTTGATGTGCCATCCTTATGCGGCCACCTTCTTGAGTAGATTTTCACGGATGCATATGATTGCATAGCTTTACAGTCGCAATCTTCTAATGTGCTCGGGCGCCGAATTCTTTGGATCGCAATTTGCTTTGCGCCAACGCATTATCCTACACAAAATAAGAAAATTAGCTGCTTTAATGCGATGGGCATATGCGATCGCAATATTCTCAACTTAATGCTTTTGGATACGATTTTGCATATTTTTATCGTCGCATTCCCACATTGTTTTATATCTTTGCGTTGTAATAACGTGCATTTATGCCCGCTATCACGTCACGATGCTCTCGTGTTGGTATAAAAGCTTTTTATTTTTCAATTTTAGGTTATTCTCCCTGGCTTTTAGCCCCTTCTCAAGATTGTCTGCACCATTTTCTTAGCTTTTATCATTTTTGGAAATTATAGTGGCTTGAGATCATACAAGATAAGTGTCTCCTCAAATTCTTACTTCATCCTCAGTTTTTCTCTATATTTTACAATTGTTTTTCCACTAATCTCATTACGAAGAGCTAGTTTTTACAAACACAGTTTGCTAGTTTAGCTTTTAACATTTTCATTTCCTTGATAACAACTTCGAGACAAGCAGTTTGTTTCACAACAATCTCACAATCACTATCAAATACCAAAATCTCGGCTCTTTCTCAAGAAAAAAAAAAAAAATCACACATAGAAAATATGTCAAACTATTTACAGAAATAACAAAAAAATACCAGTAGACACTAATAAACTTCTAGAATCAATGATAGTATCGGTAATAGACTTCTATCAGTTTCTAACAATGATAGACACTGAAAGACTTCTAACAACCTCTATCAGCCTTTATCAAAGAAGATTAAATTTTACTATTTTGTGTAAATAGTTTTTCTTATTTTTCTATTTTTGAAAATTCTAAAAGAAAAAAAAAATACATGCCTTTTATCATTTAATCACTTTATTTTTCTGTCCATTTAATTTGGCTATATCCTTGTGTCATGAAACAACATTTTTTTTTATTGTAGACTTATTTCCTATTTCTTATTTTCATTTCTCATTTATTAAGAAATAGATTTGTTATATAATTTATACAACACTTTTTTTTCAAAATTGTAAGAAATGTTTCTTAAAGTTTCTCAAAATTTTGTTGTTGCTTTTTTTTTCCCATTATATATGCACCCATATTCATCTCCTCCCCTTTCAAGCCTATCTATTATTTTCCTCTTCTCTCCTCTCTCTCTCCTTCTATGTCTCTCTAACATACTAATTTTTCCTTTAATATTCAATTATCTTTTTCATTTTTCAATTTTTTTCATTTTCTAATTTTTTTCTCTCTCTCTTATTTTCTCTTCTTCCTCCTTTTATTTTTACTTTCTTTTATTTTCATTAGCAAGTTTTTAGCTATTATTTACCTTTCTAACCTCTATTATTTTTCATCAATTTTAATATAAATAAATAAATTAATGAGATATTATTGTTAACCGTTAATCCTCAAAGACAAATATTTTCTTTTCTCTCTTTTTTATTTCTCTTTTTTTATTTACATTTTATTTGTGTATGATTGACTAATAAAAAATGTGTACCTTTAAAGAGAAAAAAAAAAGTCGATTTTCTAACCAAAATATTTCATTACAAGTTGACACATGGACACATATCATGTTGTAAAAGAAATTATTGATTATTAAAATTTAATTTACAAAGTTTGTTGAACAATTTACAAAATTAGTCTAAATTGGACTAACTCATCAAAGTTCGCTTCATTTAATGTAAATTGGTTGGAGTGATCGATAACATTGCAGATCAAATTTGAATAACATTTGAAGGACAAAATTTATTATACTTATTTTTAAAAAAAAAATTGTCTTGGAAATTGTATTAAATATTATAAACTCTTTATAACAGTTTTATATTTGTTTTAGTCAAAATGTCATATATTTTATTATATTATGTGTAATAAATTTTACGTCAGTAAAAAAAGTATTTATTTTAAATAGTAAAATTGTTGAAAATATTATTGATAGATAGTGACATTTTGTTATATTTATAAATAAGTCAATTCATTTTCTTATATTTGAAAACATTCCTTAAAAAACAAAAAAAATAAGAAACAATTATCAAATATATATTCCTATTCCTGATTCTTTTTTTTAATGAAATAAAAGAACGAAGAATAGCTATCAAACATGTTTCTATTTCTAGTTTTAAAAGAACAAAAAACAATAAACAAGAAAATAAAAAAAAAATAAAAAATTGAGAACGTTATCAAACAAGTCCTCGAAGACCATTTTATGCCGACATAAATCTTCTATTGACAATCAATCTAACTTCAAAATAAAAATTAAAAAAGAAAAGAGACAATATTGAAACAGTTGCACATGTATGAAACCCACATTGTTTCACAATTTGCTCATATCTTCCATTTCTGTATAATTCATTACTTGAAGCTTTCATTTGAACCAAAAACAAAAAGAGAAAGGCAGATGTAAAATATCATACAAATTAATAATAAAGAAGTAAAAGTGTTTGGATTTTTACAAATAAAATTCTAGTTGTGGATTGGAGGCTTCTTGGAGGCTGGAGTATAATCCATTGCACCCAAATCATCAGTGCTTGAGAAATGTTCTTCATCATGAACTTTAAGATCATCATTATTAATAACTTTCTGATTATGAACATCACTTTTAAGCTGAGGTATTCCCAAACTTCTTGCTGCTGCAAACCACAAATCAATAGGGAAATCTCAGTCCAACTTTGTACATAAAATTTAGGTTTACAAAGGAAGAAAATCTTTGTAGAATGAGTTTTTATTTTATGATTAGGTATACAATAAACTTATTCAAGTGTACATGTGGTTTTTTTTTTTTTTTTTGAATTTAAATATTGTTTTGTTTGATGTCACCCTGTTCGAATCAAGAAAGTACTAGAAACGATTTTCAAATCAGATTTGAAATCCAAGATATGATTTTAATTTTTTTTAATTTTATTTTGGACGAGAAAGTTTTACAATGAATGTATTTAAAATTTTGGGTTTAAACAACATTAATATGAAAATAAAAGAAAGATAAAAAGTTTACTGGTAGAGGTTTTTTATTATGATTTTATCATTAAAAATTAGAATATGACAAAGTTAATTAAATATGTAATTTATCCTTAAATATCATGAAATTCCCAAAACCCGGCTATTTTAGATAGATTCTTTTATAAAAAAAAAAAAATAAGATTTGAAATCACTTCGTTATTCTATTTCTTACCCTAACAAACAACCAAATTATTTGAAATCGAGACAACATTAAAGTTTGTTTATCAACAATTTTAATTTCTTGTTCTTTTGTTTTTTTTTTTTTTTTTTTTTTTTTTTTTTTTTTTTTGTTAGAAACCCTTCTTTTTGAAATAGGATTTACAAAAGTAGATTATAAAATAAATAATTCCACTCTATATAAAGTTAAATTTAACTTCTTAAATATATATATATTAAGAAAGATACTTCCATAGTCCCATTAAACTTGCAAAATAGGCCTCAAGAAACATATGTTGTCATGTTTGTATGTATCTATGTTTCGCACACACTTTCCAAAATTTATCAAATAATAAATTATATGCATCTAGCTTATGCATGTACAATTCAAGATATTGTACAAGAGAATGAAAATTTCCATCTTATTTAGGACAGTGTGGATAAATTACTAAGGATTACATTAGAATGTCTATATATATATATATATCGAAACCTCGAAGATCCAATTTATCATAATCCACAAGTTAATATTATTTGTTAGAGTATAACCTAATTTTTTAACACAAAAAAAACTAAAGGGAAAAAAAGGAAAAAAAAAACCATATGATTTACTGTAATCAATTAGTTAACATTTTGGTTAACCAATATGATTTACTGTAATCAATTAGTTAACATGTTGGTTAACAGTAACTTAATTAAAACATAAAAATGAAGAAAAAGAAAAGACATTAGATTGAAAAGTCTACCTATAGCTTTGTTTGAGAAACAACAAAGAAGGACGAGGATGAGGACGACGAGGATGCGTTTGCATGGAAGCATAGCCATTGGAAGGACCTTTTTGTGCTTTGTGTTTGATTTTGTTATTGTGATGACAAAAAGGAAGCTTTGTTTTTGAGTGAAGAAGGTGTTGAAGTTGAGGAGTTTCTTTTATAGAGAGTTTTAAAAGAAAAGGAAGTTGATTGGGAGCTCTGTGCAAAGGCACATGTGGAGCAGCATAAAATTTGTATTATTCCATAGAGAACAAAAGCTATGGTGTTGAGAGTCCATGTCAATGTTTTGCGAGTGTCTTGTAATGAAAGTGATGGGCTTTTGTGGTTGGAGACATGAGCCTTTTGTAATTGTAATTGAAATTTTGGGTTTTGAGCCTGAATGTGGAGTGTTTAAAATCAGCCAAATTAGGCCATTAATGTTGATAAAAACCCACATTTAGCATCTAAATGAGTAATGGAAAAAAGAACAAGAGAGAAATTGTCATGGATATATAGCTAAAATATAATTACACTTCTAAAACTATAGCTAATTACAATGAATCTATCTCAATTGATATAGTGTTTGTACTATCAACCTTGAAATCAGATATTTGATTCTCCCATTCTACGTATTGTCAAAAAGAAAATACACATGTTAGATGTCCCACACACTCGGTTTTTTCTCATATTTAACTAAAATTATCAATCTAAAATAAGAGTGAGATGAATTCAAATTAAATGGTAATTATAATGGGTAGTACTAACTAATAATTATGTGTATGCAACATTTTTAAGGAATTACAAATATAGCAAAATCTATCAGTGATAGACTCCTATCGATGATAACTCTATCACTTATAGACTCCAAAAGCTAAATCTAAATGTTGATAAGTCTATACATTTTTTTGCATCAGATTATATCAATTAATACTTTGTATCTGATTATTATATTTGCAACAGTCTAAAAATAAAGGATGAAATGCTAAAAAGAAACCATAAAATGTAATATAATACCACAAATACATACTCTCTGTAATCTAAAGATAGTTCATTAAGAAAATCAAATGAATAAATGTGCCATTCAAAATATTATACTAATTAATAGCATGATTGAGATTGGCAAATTTTAATATATAGTCACTAAAAAAAAAACTTCTAAAATTCTTGGAAGAAATTGAAAAATAATCCATATTTTTTTTCCTTTTTCAAATTTAAGAAAGATTAAAACATAAAAAAAAAAAAAAAATGAAAGAAAGTTAATTAACAAGGCTTATCTTTTAACAAGTACAACAATTGAAAGCAAAATGGTTATATCCAAAAAAAAATTGTCAAATGAGCTTGAAATGTTAACCAACAAATAATTGCTAGATTTGTATAAGGATAGATATATATGTGGTTATGTTAAACCTTGAAGTCATAGTACTAATTAAATCCAAATCAAATGATTTAATATTTTTCATGTTTAATCAAACTCTAAAATAACATATTTTCTCACCAACCTCCATCAATTGGTGACTTAACTAGAAAAATTAATGAAACCCAAATGCCATTGTTTGTTGTTCTCTAAGACACACACATGTTTGGAAGAGTTTATGATTCAATATTGCATAAACCAAACCCTAAATTCAATGACTTTATTAATGAATAAAAAA
Source organism: Benincasa hispida (assembly GCF_009727055.1). NCBI lineage: Eukaryota > Viridiplantae > Streptophyta > Magnoliopsida > Cucurbitales > Cucurbitaceae > Benincasa > Benincasa hispida. The sequence continues at coordinate 60,079,474 of NC_052358.1, read as the reverse complement.
TGAAAAAAAGGGGAAAAAATAGAGAAGTGTTTTGTTGTAATAATAATAATAATAAATATGTTTGGTTTTTTATATAAATGTCTTCATGTGCAATGGCCTAAGGTGTGTAGGAAAGAAGGGAACAACTTTGAGGCATACAAGATTTGTAGGCCAAACCAAAACACCCATTTCAAAGACTTAGCATCAACAACACATACAAATTTCCCATTCAAGTGGCCAATATTCATGGATCTAGTACATCAATTTGAAAGTCATATGTGTGGAGAGTTTTTATCCATAAATTCCTCTTAACCTGGCTATCATAAAAAATATTATTTACATTTACATGTTGTGTGAGTAATCAAGAATTAACTAAAGGTGATGATCAACAATGAAATACGTACAGGCTAAGTATTTGTTTTAGTCTTTAATGTTTGAATATTTTTATTTCAATTTAGCCTCTATTGTTTCATAAGTTTCAAATTGATTTATGTACTAACATTTTTCAATTTAGAGGAAGAATAAAACAATTGGTTGATAAATTTACTTGAGTGAATTATCCCAAATTTGGAGGAAAACAAACGGTCATGATCTAAAAGAAGAAAACTTCAAATTTTATTTACCAAGTATTAGATCATATAAATTTATCTTAAGCCAATATTTACATTAATCAAGAGTGTGATGAAATAGAAAAAAAAATGTGAAAGCATAAGAGACTAAATTCAAAGCTTTTAAATATCCAAACATTATATCAGAGATTAAAGCATACATTATTAAATTTATTTATTTATTTAAGAATATATACAATAATTTTTTTTTTTGATGAATTGTGTTTTTTTTTTCAATAAATTTGTGAATGTGAGAATTTGAGCTCCCAATTTCAAAAAAGAGAAATACATGTCAATTATCAACTATAGTGCTAAATTCATGTTACGTTAGGATCATACTAATAAATTTTCATATCGATATTTCAATCGATATTTCTACATTTTCATGGATTCGACATCGAGATTATTTCTCTTATATTATAGAAAAATCCATGAAACTTAAAAAATAAGCAACGGAATGTCACTAATGCATATAATCGACATGTGAACTTGTTTAAAAATAATAAAATATTTATTTACTACTTTAAATTTATTTTCTATGAATTTTTTGTTTTTATAATTTTTTTAGGATTATTCCTCTGACAATATTTTATCGATATTTTCATAGATATTTTCGTAAAATAAAGACTTCACTATCGTGGCCGATATCGACACTTTTAAACTTTGGTTGGGATGAAGGGTGAGTTATGTTGATGATATTTGTGGAATAAAAGAACATTAATGAATGGAGAAATTAGGATATTAAATGAAGGATGGGCAAAAATGCAACAAGAGTGGGGGCTACCATCATCTACAACATAAAATAAAGAAGTAGAGAAATAGAGAAATAACTCAAAAGTGTGAAAAAAAAAAATCACGTGGGTGAGATGGTGATCTTCAGATGGGTGGGCCTTATTGGTCTCTTTCTAAACCATTTAAATTAATAATGGTATGCAAAATTTATTGGGTTATTGAGATAAATGACAAAATTTAACTGTGCATTGCGTTTGAGAAATGGTAAAAAAAATATCTTATGTAACACCCAAACTAATGTTTGTGTCTTCGATTGTTGCTTGGTTAAGTTATTTTGGATTAAATGGATCAATTGTTGTTTGGTGCTCATTTTATTTTTGACTTGGCATTATATTTAGAAATTATGGGTTAAAATCTTTGGGATTTTATCTTTATAACAATCTATGAAAATATACCAAAAATTAAAACAAGGATCGAACATTTTAGAAATGGCAAATGCTACTCCTTTAAAAAAAAATGACAAAAAAGTAGACAGAAGAAAAAACGATAAGAAAATATGGATTTTTTTAATCAAACTTGAGCGTGTCCCATAATGAAATTCACAACTGTAACTCTGTTTTCTTTTTTACCACAAACTTTTAAATCGTTTCGAGGTTTACTTTTTTTTTTTTTTTTTAAATATCTATCTATCTATATATATATATATATATAAATATATATATATAATTATATATATATATATATATATATATCTTTTTTTGTAGGTTTATTTAGGGATTATGGGTTAAAATATTAGGGTTTTATCCATGAAACAATCTTTGAAAGTATTAAATAAATAAAACTAAAACAAGAAGATAACTCTTTAGATATGGTCAATATTACCCCTTTAAAATCATCGAAAAATGACCAATGCTACCTTTTCCATAATAGGCAAAAAGTGGATGCGGGAAAAAAGGACTTTTGGAATATGTTTCTTGAAGGGATTGAATCCCACAACGGAAGCGTGTTAGGATGTATATCATAAAAACCCATAGTTTGTAAATTTAAACATATTCTATTTAAAATAATGTTGTTATTGAAGTTTATTCAATAAATATGTTATTGAATATGGAAATTGTATTTGTAAAAGCTTAAATTCAATAAACTAATATCCATGGCTATTACATGAGTACTTGGACTTTATGTGGAGACATAAAGATGGTCTATAGTATACAAATAAAGTATGGTTACCTTATTCTGGTAACACTAATGGATGTGACCCACTTTATATTTAGTAGAAACAATGTGATCCTAAATCATTCATGAGGAGATATACGAGTTGGACGTTCTATGCAAAGAGTTTGTATAAGACTGGGCTGAGAAACGAGTCACTCTTACTTTATAACGTTGTTTACTGTTTAAGACTAACTATTTCAAATCAATGACCTAGGTATTCGACCTTAATCCCGAGCTAACTATGAACTCCTATTTATTCAGGATTATCATTAAATTTGCACAGATGAGGGTTGGCTCAATAGCATCGACTCAATAAACTTACCTCCTATTTCAGAGGTAAGATCGGGTAGATAGTTGAGGACATAGGATGCAAAACGGAATTCACTCCTACCCATTTTTAGGGGTAGTAGAGAGATTGTTCTCTTAAGTACTGATTCTAGGTTTTGAATAAGAGTCTCACCTTTTCATTGGCTTGAAAAGTACTCAGTTTAATGATTGTATCACAAACTAATTGTTCATTAGAGGATCAGAGGAACTTAAGGAGCAAGATGTAATCTTGGGGGTAAAATAGCATTTGACCCAGTCGTTATTACGAACAACTTATGAAGGGTCGACTTATTGATTATGGTTAAATCAAGTGGACAAAAGTATATCTACAATGAGGGGAGTACAACTACTGGGTTTTAGTGGACTGAATCGATAGTTAATGAATATTGATTAAATCAGTTTAAAAAGTTTAGTTGATTAATCTCGGAACGTTGGAGTCCATGATCTATAGGCTCATTAGGTCTTCCTACTAGCTCACAAACAGATTAAACCTTAGAATAGCGTGATGAGTAAATTTAAAATGTTCAAAATTGAATTTAGGGAATTAATAATTATATGTGATATAATTACATATTTAATTATGAAACTAAACGAAATTGGAGAATTAAATAATAATTAAATTCAATTTAAATATTAAATTACATGAATAGAGATTCATGATTGATGAATTGGTGTTGAATAAATTTAATATTTGATATTAAATTAATTTTTAAAAATTGATTTTATTAAATTATTTATTGAAATTTTTTGGTTAAAAATTAATTTTAAAAAATTTTCCAATTTTGAAATTTGATTAAAAATTATTTTGGTTTAAAATAAATTAAATTGAAAATTGGATTTTATTTTAGGAAATTGATTTTAAATTTAGAAAATAAAAGAAATTGGAAAAAAAATTTAACATTTAGTTCCCATTTCGGCCAACTCTCCATCATCTTTCTTTGGCTGAGTGGGTTTTCCCACTTTGAACAACACCAAATTCCACCTTATTGATCAAGTAGGTGGTGGCTTGTAATGAGGAAATCGGCTTGCATGACTGAGAGTAATATAAATCAACTGAATTCAGCTGGTTGAAGGACATGCAAAAGGGATTTTAGGCTAAGGTTTGGTTGAAGAAAGGATTCTTCAATTTCAGCTGAAACCAGTATCTTCCTCTATAAAAAAATTCCCTCAAATTTAGCTCATTTTTTATTCCCACAAATCAATCTAAGGTCCAAGAGAATAGTAAAGAAGGTCAAGTGGTGGTCTACTAGCATTTGGATTAAAGATTGAAGCTGAATTCGTTGATAGAAGGTCTTCAAAGGTAATTTCTTCAAACCCTATTTTCTGTTATGAACATGCTAACTTAGATGTTAAAATTAATGAATCAGAGTGCTCAATGATCCTAATTTCTTTCGCTAATTGTTTGCTAACTCCATCAAGTGTAACACTTTGCAGATCCGCAATTCAACTTTTACATAACCAAATTCATTATACTAAAACAAAATATAAGCATGAAAATTAGCATGCTTTGGGAAAAGATTAGAACCATTCTTACCTTTGTAGATTTTCAAGCTTCACGAACAATCCTCTCAAAGTTCTAACGAACGGCTCCTCCAACGATCTTGATCATGAAAATTTCTTGAACAATCTCAAACACTACCACAAGAATAACCTCGTTATTCTCTTGGATTCCAATAGAGGGATAGGTGGTATCCAACTGTCAGGAGAGGGAGAGGAGAAAAGGGTTTTTGGATAGTAGAGATGATTCTCTTTATGGCTAAGAGAAAATTTTGCACAATAACACTTGTTTGCTGTATATTGTCAGTGTTTGTGTCTCCTAAAGGCTCCCAAAGTGGCCATAGAGAGATCTTTATATAGAGAAGAACCAAGCCTTTTTTCCTTTATCCTTTTCCTATTTCACTTTTCCATAATTAATTAATTAATATTTATTTAATTAATTAGCCCAATTAATTAAATAACATTTATTTAATTAATTAGCACAATTAAATAACACTTATTTAATATAATTTTCACATTAATTAAATAACTATTTTATACATTAAATCCAATTTAATGTATATATATATATTTAATTATCATAAACATCGTACATATATGTGCAATACCTCTCTATTAATTAATTCTTTGTGAATCTAATCTCTTGAATTAATTAATTAAATCTTATTCAAATATTACTTTCCAATTTAATTTGAATTATAGATCATATCCATAATTAATTATATATTAATCACAATAATATATGGTTTTCTCAAATTAATTGCAAGAATTCAAACTATCCCTCTTAAATACATCTAGTGAGCTAACAATGGGACTTGACGGATAATCAGAAGCTCCAACGATATGAGATTAATTGGCTAAACTCATTAACCAAGTTAGTCAATATTCATTAATTGCGGGTACACCTCACTAAAGGTCCACAATTGCACATTTCACATTACAATTATATTTCTATATCCGCGGATATAGACCAATAATAGAAAGTTAGTCCTTCAGAGTGTTTGTAACTCCAACTGAGCCAAATTACTGCTTTATCCTTGGGTTACCTCTAACTTCTTAAGTACCAATGCTCCTCTAATGAATAACGTGTTAATGGTTCAACCAATAAACAGAAACTCCTCTCGAGCCAATGAAAGGGCAGGAACCTTTGTTCAAGTCCCAGAGACAGCACTTAAGGGAACACTTATCTACATACCCTTAGGACGAAAAGGAGTGAATTCCATGTTATATTATTATGTTCCCAGCTCCTCACTTAGTCTTGTCCCTAAAATGGTAGGCATATTGGATCGACGAACTGGCCACCCTCACCCATACAATCAAAGATCAATCCCTCATGAACAAGAGTTCATGATATACTTAAGATTAAGACTAAGTTGCTTAGGTCATCTTATTGAAATAGGAACCTAACTAGTTAATGGTATTACATCTAGTGGTTACTATTTCGCGGTTTGGTCTCTTTGCATAGGATACCCTACTCGCATGTCAACTACACGAACGTGTTGTCTCATTGCGTTTGCATCAAATACAAAGTGAGTTATATCCATAATGTTACTAGGATAAGGTACCCAGCCTTATTCCTATGCTATAGACCCTTCAGGCTGTATCTTGAACGTTAATCTCTGTATGTCTCTACATACAGTTCAAGACTCATAAGGCAGCCTTAGATGTTAGTTTATTGGATTTAGGGTTATTAAGACAAAAATAGACAAAAAAACACAAACAATAACAATTACTGAATTAAAATCTATAACTCTTTATTGATGACGGTCAATTAATAACATTTCATCGAAAAATGGCCCATGCTACCTTTTCCAAACAATGATTGTAACTCTTTTTGTAAAAATAGAAGCTTTTAAACTAATATGAGGTTTCTTGTTTTTTTGTTTTTGTTTTGTTTTTGTGTGTTGTAGTTGTTTTATTTAGGGTTTATGGGTTAAGCTCTTTCATTTTTGTCTATTGAATAATCTCTAAAAATATACATGAAAACTAAAAAAAGAAGGGAGTTATTTAAAAATTGACAATAGTACCCTTTTTAAACCATCCAAAAATGACACTACCGGTTTAAAAAATGACCAAAAAGTTGCTTGAGAAAGTTTCTTGCATAAAACATGGGTTCCTTTTCATCAAACTTGAAAATCCCTCGTAGTGAAATTCACAAATGATGACGGTAAGTAAATTTTATTTAATAAAAGCTTTTAATCAGTTATGGGGTTTCTTATCTTTTTGATGTGTGTTGTAGGTACTTAATTTAGGGATTATGGGTTAAAAGCTCTGGGTTTGTATCTTTGGAACAATCTATGAAAATATACACGAAAATTAAAACAAGAAGTTAGCTCTTTAGAAACAGCTAATGACACCCCTTGAAAACCAACAAAAAAAAATGGCTAATGTTACCACTTTCGAAAATGACCAAAAAGTGGCTAGAGAAAAAAAATGAAATTAAGGTTATCTAACACAGTATAACGTTGTTGTTACAACCATTACAAGGACAATCAATAAGGTGCGGAAAAACACTTGAACAAGCAAAACACAAGGTTTGCTAACCAATTTCAGCGATATACCACCTGCGTTTTAGCAACAAAGAAAAGATACTTTTACTAATATAAAGTCAAAAGATTATAACATTGTACTTATATGTAAATAAATAGCAAATACTGTGACACATGAATAGCTCAACCCGAAGAATAATCATGTAGATTTTCTTTAAGTGTGAGACTTCTCTCAATGAGACTTAGACTCCCTCGAAGTATGAGACTATTAGTAAGCAATCACTTAGGCTTCCCTTAGCGGTAAGACTCCCTCTCAACTACTATCTTTCCACTTTCAAATGAAAACCACTCCACTAGGTGAACTCAGGCTCCCCTTAAGTTAAGAACTCCTTCTCATGATACCTTAGGCTCCCCCTATAAAACAAAAAATCCTTCTCAAGTATCAATTCAAGAAGATCAAAAGCAACGCTTCAAGATCTACAAAATTTCTTGCTTCACAATCTCTAAGATTGACACACGATCACGTTGTTCAGTCGGAACACATAACAAAAACTTCAATCAAATACTTAAAAGTGACAACTCTAGCAAGAATACAGCTTGCTCTTAAACATGCACAACGAGAAAAAGGAAATAGACCCAACCATAATCTGCAGAGCTTATATAAGGAAAAAATTCAAGAAGAATATTTACGTACAATTTTCCAGATAGGAAAGAAATAGTATGTAGGAACAGCATTCCGAGAGACATCTTATAGGACATTTCAAAAGCCAACTAGTGAAGCAGCTTATATAACAAAAACCAAACAACCTTAAACAAATATAAACAATATCAATTCTCTAACAAACTCTCTCTTTGGCTATTATTTTTTTTATGCAAAAACAAAAAGGCATAAATCTAGCAAGAGCCAAAAGCACAACCCAAGCATAGATAAACCAAAACACCCAACAAGCCAAACAGGATGTGGAGACACAAACAACATTTAATTAAAAAAAGCAGACAGATCAATATAAAACAATAAAAACCCTATCTGAGAGATACAAAATAAATAACATCAGGAGGGCTTCTCCCCCTTTGTCTGACTTACAAAAATTATCCAGTCCTTAAAAGAAAGCATGATTTGAGCAAAAACAAGACAATAACATAATATCATTTGTCATGAGCAGCAGATCATCCATTCCTCCAGAAAAAGAAGCAGCCCTAACTCTAGTAACTGCCTTTCACATCATCTGTAACAACACATCCACCTCAATCTTGTGCTCATTATTCCTTTGAATCTGAATGGCTAGGTCTTGAGATTCAGTAGCCAACAACTACATGATGGAACGTACACATGCGCAACGTAAGAAATAACAGATCTAAAGTACTCTAATTAGGTTAATTTCAAAGAATAAACATGCAATTAAATTAACTACAAAGGGATAAAAGAAATACAACCTTTGTAGACTCAAGTCTTCTCTAAATCAGCTCCAATCTCCTCACGAACGGTTTGTAGACCACCACGAGAGTCTTCCCGACTATTCTCCGACCTTAGAACGGGATGATGGGATCCGTGAGTGACTAATTTGGAGAGAAAAAGGTTAAGTATTTGAGAAAAAATAAAGGTTGAGATTATCAAATAATCTCATAAAATTCCACTTGGCCAAGAGTTGAAAAAATTCTAAATCTTTTCTTTTTAAAGGTCATTTCATGCAAAAACATGAAACTTTGAGTTTGATGAAAATTTGACACTAAAAAATCCACTAACTCAAAGTGGAATTAGTGGTGCAAGTGTCTTCAAATGAAGACAACACTTAGCAATGCAAATATTGGAATTTTACACACACAATTATTGGATCTTTCCACTGACTTGGTCAAAGGTCAAAGTTTGACTCTCAAAGTCAAAAGTCAACATTTTGACTTTCATTCCATTACCTAGTCGACATTTTTTAACTTTTGATGCTATTTTGACCAATCCCATTTAATTTCAAAATTCATTCTAATAATTAATTTTAAAATTTATTAATTTAATTTAATATTAAATCCAACACCAATCCCCATCAATATGAATCTCTATTCATAATCTTGATATTTAAATCATATTTAAATATCTCCTATTTTCTCTCTCTTTAAGTTTAATTCACAATTAAACATTAGGTTAAATATATCGTATATATTTAACGCTTTTCTCCGAAAATCGAATTTGAACATTTCAAATTTGTTCATCACACTATTCTAAGGTTTAATCCGATATAAGCTAGTAGGGGGACCTCATGGACCTACAGATCATGGGCTCCAATGATCCGAGATTAACCAGCTAAACTCTTTAACTAATTAACCATCATTCATTAACTATCGGGTCACTTCAGTAAAGCCCAGTAGTTGCACTCCTCACATGTAGATATATTGTGTCCACTCAATATAACCATGATTAGTAAGTTACCCCTTCACAGGTTGTTTATAATAACGGTTGGGTCAAAAGCTGTTTTTGAAGCAATCTCGTCATGAGGAGATCCTTGAGTGGAAGCGGATCGTCCAAATTCCAATAATTATTGAAAACATAATTTACAGTAAATATACAATTAGATATGTATTCAAGGTTAAATTACAACATGCTTATACAAAGAAAACAGGTTTCAAGAAACCTCACCTTTGACGAACCTTTCTTCAAGTAATCCCTTGTACTAGCCACTAACGAAACTCCTTCTTCATGGATCTCCTTCTTCACACACGAATACTACCAAGCGAGAACCCTCTATATTCACTTTTGGGATTAAAGAATTCAAGTAGGAGTTGTGGGCTTTGCTTGAATCCTTGGAAGATGGAAGGAGAAGGAGAGGATGAGAAGGAAGTTTTTTCAGAGAACCTTTCTCTTAGATTAAACTTCTCTTTGTGAATGTGAATGCTTGAAGAAGATGATTTCTCAACTTCTTTTATCACTTGTTAGTTATTGAGAGAATAAGGGGAGGGAGTTATAACTTCTTCCCTTTTATTAATTTCAAATAAATTAATAAAATTAAATAAATATATATAATAACTACTTTATTATATATACACTATATGTTATATCAAATATTACATATAGCCTATAGTTTTATATTACATCAAATACAATATAAACTATAGATTTTATTCTCTCTTAACTATATATGGCATTTAATATAAATCACATTTATACTAAATCCATTTATATGAATCTCATCCTTATAAATGATATTTGGATCATATCCGAATATTTTAATTTCCCTCAAAATAAACCATATTTATATTTAGTTACATAAATCCCATTCATATAATTAGTATTTGAATCATATTCAAATTTCTCTCATAATGTATCAAATACATTATAATTATTGATATCATATATAATTAATTCCCTCAATCAATTTGAACACTTTAAATTAATCCAAAGATTAAATCTGTGTTGAACTACATTGGGGACCTTATGGACCTGTAGACTGAAGCTCCAAAGGTACTCGGATAAATAATTAAATTCTTTAATTAAATTACCCAACATTGGTTAATTGCCGGTCACTCCACTAAAGACCGACAGCTGCACTCTTCACACTACAAATAAATTTCTGTGTCCATTGGATATAACCAATCAACAGCGCGATGACCCTTCACAAATTGCTCGTAACTACAGTTGGGTCAAAATATCGTTTTGCCTCTGTAGTTACATCTAATTCCTTAAGTACCACTGATTCCTCTAATGAACAATAAGTTATAGTCCCACTATGACCAAATCCTCTTGGGCTAGGAAAGGGTGTGGCCACTATGTTTAAGACCCTAAATCAACCCTTAAGGGAGCAATTTATCTAATTGCCCCTACATCGGGGAAGGAGTGAATTTTGTCTTGTGTAGCTGAGTTTCTAGCTCCCCAATCAAACGAATCCCCAAAATGGTAGGCTTGTTGAGTTTGCAATCTGGCCACTCTCACCCATACAAATCAAAGGACCACCTTTATGAGCAAGTGTTCACAACTCACTCAGGATTCAGTCATGTCATCTATGGTCATCTTAGTGAAATGTAAGTCTCTATTATTAATGGTGTTATATAAAGAGACTAATCATTTCGTGGTCCGATCTTATACAAACTTTGTATAGGATACCCCCGCTCGCATGTCTCCACGTGAATGATCAGGATCAGATCATTTGTAGCATTTTACAACACTTGTACCACCAATAAAGTGGGTCGTATCCGTAGTGTCACAAACCCAACCTTATCCATCTACTACAGACCATTTAGGTTATTATTTAAACAAGATTCATTTGTATGTCCCTACATACTTGTTTAAATTACATGAAATAACCTCGGATCTTAGTTTATTGGATTGAGTATATACTTATAAAATAACACTTATTTTATTAACAACAATATGCTTATACGGAGTTTACAAACTATGAGATTACAAGGAGATTTAGGACACCATTCCCAATAGTTTTATCCCCAAGATTACATTTTGCTCCTTAAGTCACACTGCTTCTCTAATGAACAATTGATTTGTGATCCAATTATTAAACTGAGTCCCTCTCGAGCCAATGAGATGGTGGTGCCTCTTGTTCAAGACCCGAGATCAGCACTTAAGGAAACAACCTCTCTACTATCCCTAAAAGTAGGTAGGAGTGAATTCTGTCTTGTACCCTATGTTTCCAACTATCTACCCGATCTTACCCCTAAAATGAGAGGCTTATTGAGTTGGCGCTTGTGAAGCCCGAATCCTAATTTCTCTACTTGAGTATGTTCCCTACTAAGACTACTGTGATGAGTAGGTTGATGTGGAAACTAGTGTGGAATGGTAGAGGAAAAAGTGGAGATTTGAAGAAAAAAGGAAATTTGGAAGTTTAACTTTTGGGAAAAAAATTGGAAATTTGGCTAAGTATAGAATTTTGTGTGTTGATGCGTTGGAAGAGTGGTTGGTGAAGGCATGCGACTGAAGAAGGAAATAGGAGATGATGCATTGGAAGGCACACGAGTAGGTAAGGCATGCATGAAAAGGCAGCCCATGCATCGAGTAGCCTCGGCTAGACGCCCTGCCCATGCATCGAGCAGCCTCGGTCGGACACCCTGCCAATGCATCGAACCCAACCTATCGCAAGTTCGGACGCATCACCTTGCCATATTTCATTCCGCGAGCACGGCCATGCGTTGACCGCCACCGAGCAGCCATGGTTCGTATGCATCAAGGTGCCCGTACACAGTGCAGGCCATAAGCACAATCGCCCATGTCGGGTTTCCCAATCCATTGACGAATCCCCATTAATCAAATGCGAGGGTGCGATGGCTTAGCATACGTTAGCAGACGCCTTAATGCGCCGCAAAGCGCGCCTAGAGCAGCATGAATGAAGGCAGAGCGGCCTAGCAGCAGCACAATCCCCTATAACACTGGCCAAGCACGCCTCAAATGCGTCGAGTTCCTGGAGCCATGATTCAGCCGGCCCATTTGCATATCGAAGTGATCCAGCCTATGCGTTGGTGCGCCAGAACCATGCGCCCATGCCAAATAGCCATGCGACGCTATCAGTGAGCCATGCGTCGAGGATGACGACGGTCACCCTATGCGTTGGTAATGGTTAGACGTTCTTGCGATGGCTAAGTTAGATTGGTAATGAGAGTGAATTGGCTTGCTATGCGTTGATGATAGGCTATGCTTGAGTATGGATTATGTGTTGAACATCCAAGAGTTGGATGCATACAAAGGATGAGATCAGCAGGAGAACATCATCAAAACCATGTGTCTTCTTGGAAGGAAATCCTTAAGCCTTACGAATTTAAGGTGGTGGCATAGATTGGAAGCTCATGCGTGGCAAGTGAGAAGAAGAAAATCAGCTTCGATGATCACAACATTGCTGTTGATAGGGTGAGAAGGAGACACTTGGCCATGCAGCCAAATAGGTGTGTGTCAACTCTAGAGAAAGGTTTGGACGCTTATAAATTGGGCCAAAAGACTTCATTTTTAGATCACAAATCAGAAATATCGTTAAAAGAGTGGGAGATTTAGCAAACTTGCGTTGGAGCCAAATCCATGCGTTAGTCATAGGGACGCACTGGACAAGTGAGGTCTAAAGAAGATGCATCATCTTGGGGACGAGAGAATCTCCCAATTTACTCGTGTGTTTGGAGTGATTTCAAAGCACTTGAAAGCTCTGAAAGTCTAGTTTTCAGGGTAGGGATGCCGGAATAAAGCTCAAAGGGATCGAGCTGGAAACTGAGAAGAAGACAGAAAGGTCAGGCTGTAAGATAAGCTTGGGTTAGTCTTGAAGATTCTGTGATTACGGCCAAACCACGAGAATTTCTTAGCTCAAATTTTAGGGTAAGCTTCCTAAAAAATTTTAGAATATGTTTACAGAAGGAAGTATCTCAAAATAAGGTTTAGAACTATGAGTAATCTAAGCTGTAAATTGAATCTGAATTCTAGGGGTGAAAAGGGAGCCTGAGGTAGAAAAGGGAGCTACTATAGTGAAAAGCTCCTAAGCAATCATGGTGAGTGGCTAAAACGTTTTGACTAAAACATTTGCTTAAAATGTCTGATCACAACGTGTTATAGAAAGCATGTTTTAAAGAAGATTATTCTCATGCCAGCTAGTTTTACAAAGTGATTTCCAAGCAAACCATGAGTTATGTTTTAAACACATGCATGTGTGAGAAATTGTTGAAAAGCGATTTATATGTGTTAAATATACTCAGCATGCATAAGTACCTTTAAAGCCATGTTTTTATATGTGTTATACTTTACATACTTTACATACTTTAAAGAGAGAAAGTCATTTATGACTAGTTTTACATAAAACGCGATACCGAAGGATGTTTGAGAAGGTATCCACCCAACTAGATACCAAAGGACTTTGAGAAGGTATCTATTGGTACTGAAGGACGTTTGAGAAGTTACCAAACTAACCAGATACTGAAGGACGTTTGAGAAGGTATTTGAGCAGAAGTACCTAAGTTATGACGGTACTTAGTATGGCCATGTGCACGTAGGTAGAGTCAGAGATTGAGCAAAAGGGTTCTCTCTTGACTAGTAGTTGGTGTTGGGATTGTTTTTACCCACAGTAGGGTTATCATCAACTGAGAAACAGTTTTACTATTTTATGATTAAAATAGCTTTATATGTTTCATGCTTGGAAAATGTGTATACCAATACAAGTACTGTAGAAGCTTATATTTCAGTTAAACTCTTTATTGAGATTTTGCATGAGAAGCAATTATCTTTCTTAAGTCACTCACTGGGCGCAAGCTCACCTCGTTTTCAAATGTTTTTCTTCCCCCCCACAGGTAGCGGCCAAATCCTCTGAAGATAGCTCTGCATCTGCTCTGCCACTAAAGGATAAAGAGATTTGTAACCCGTCTGTTTAGGTGGTTACTGTTAATATTGTACACATGTTACTGTTGTTCATATAGGGGCTAGAGTTTTTGGGTTTTGGGACTTGTAAATCTAGTGTTGTAATGACTCTATATATGTTATGCTTCTAAATTAATAAATTTTGGCCTAAAGATATTTCGTTGTATATGAGTTATATATTGGTATCAGAGTTATTCCGCAACAGTTAGTAGGCAGTAAGTGTCAGCCACAGGGTTGATAACTGCTGCAGTCACGCTCTTTCCTAGGCATAAGAGGGTGGTCTAGGGCAGGGTGTGATAGCGCTGTAGAGTCAGCCCTCACCCATGCCAATCTAAGGAAAATCCTGAATAAACAGGAGTTCATAGTTATCTCAGAATTAAGGTCAAGTTACCTAGGTCACCACTTTGAAATAATCAGTCTTAAACAATAAACAACGTTATAAAGTAAGAGTGGCCTATTTCTTGGTCTGATTGTATGCAAACTCATTGCACAGGATGCCCCCACTCCTCGTGTCACTACATGAATGAATCAGGATCACTTCATTTGTAGACTTTACAAAAAAAATTTTAATAACTACAGAGTGGGTCGCATCCGATAGTGTTACCAGAATAAGGCACTCAACCTTATTCATATACTATAGACCATTTTGGCTATTTACTCGAATTTGATCCATCTTTATGTCGCCACATAAAGTTCAAGTAATCAAATAATAGCCATGGATCTTTAGTTTATTGGATTTAGACCTTCGACCTTGATAACGGGCAGAAATGCACGTTATCATAGTGCTAAGTTATTAAAAAATGATGGATTGCGTTGATGAAAAATGATAAATTGCGTCCATTAATCATAAAATCTATAATATTTCGATCGCGTGCGTCAGCGCATTGGAACTATTGATTTTTGTATTTTTTTTCTGCAGAATATGCGTTAACGCATTGCAGAGATTGCGATCATAGGAATTCATCGGTCGAGCGCAACTTCACCGCAAGACTTTACGTTGATCACGCCTTGCAAATATTCACCCAAGAATAATCGGTCATAGAGATTGCGATCATAGGAATTCATTACGTTGATCGCAACGAGGGAATCTTCATTCTGTGTGATTATCTTATTTATGTATGCTTCAATCGTCTATTAGAGATACTTGGGAGGGTAGTCTAAGGACAGGATCTAGACTTAGGAAGGTCATATCAGAATCTAGGTTTAGAAGAACCAGATTAGAACGCATAAACAGAAGATAGGTGCTTAGGGATGAGCACTATTTGTTATCAACGCATCACATGCATCTTAAAAATAAGATATGATCGTATGCTGTCACCTTGCTTTCTTGCATTTGCATCAACGCATAGGACAAGAGTAGAGACTTAGGAATAAGCTCTATGGACATTATGCATGCAACACTTGTGTCCTAAATTTAGGAGCATTGCATTTACATTGGAAATGACTTGCTATTCATGGTAGTAACATGATCGCATAGTCTAACGCATTCTTAAGTAATGCTAGCTAAATATCTTCTCAACCCGTTCATCGCATACTCTTTGCATCTATCAACACAACTTTGTTTCTCAACTCCGCCGCATTTTTTTTTTATCAACACAACAACAAACCAACCACTTCATTTATTTACCCGGTTACCGCAAAGTTTTCATAAGAAAATTATCAACGCAAACTATTTTCACAAGTCCCTATGATCAACCCTGGACTTACCAGGAAACTCAGGGGAATTTACACTTAAATTCCGCTGAGGAAACTTGAGTGCCCAATGTAATTCCACCAACGCATTTCATCCATATTTCCATTCAATAAAGTAACGCATCAGCCCCCAGGTCACACAGGGCTTGCCCAATATAGAGTTCTCCGATAGAGCAAGGAATGGTGAAGCTCCCAGGATCGCTCATCTTCGGTGGGATAATAGATTTGGAACTCTGCGTTAGTGCCACCATGGCAAATTTTCCAGCGCCTCTTTTTTTTGTTACCATGTCCTTCAGAAACTTGGCATAGGCAGACATTTCCTCAATCGCTTCACTTAAAGGAATGTTAACATGTAATTGCTTTAACATAGATAGGAAGCGTTGATACTGTACCTCTTTGTTTTTCTTCTTCTTTAGCCTCTGAGGGAAAGGTGGTAACTAGACTTTCACGATTCCTATTTCATTTGACTTTGAGGTTGACACAACCTCAAGTTCTACTACTTCATTTTCTTTTTCTTCTTCTTGCGTTGCCGCAATCGCAAGTTCAATTGCGATGGAGGTTGATGTGTTCTGCTCTTTCTTTTCTCCCTCCACGGTCTTTCCACTGCGCAATGTCACAACTCGACATTGCTTCTTACCTGAACCCCCTGGGTTGTGTGGAGGCTCGGTTGAACTTGGAAGCGCCCCTTGTGGTCTACTTTTGAGCTCATTTGCAATCTGACCCATTTAAAATTCAAGGTTGCAGATGGATATAGCCTGATTTTGAAGCACCGTCTCATTTTTCTCTATATATTTCTTCAATAGGCCTTCTAGGGAAGAAGATTGCAGTGGTTGTTGTAAGCTATTTGTTTGTTTTCTCTGTTGACTATTGCTACATTGAAAGAACCCTAGTGGCCCTTCTTTTTGTGCCACACATTGAAAGTTTTATTGTTGATTCTTCCAAGCAAAGTTTGGGTGGTTTTTCCACCCAGCGTTGTAGGTGTTCGAGAAAGGGTTGTTCTTTACAAAATATACAGACTGTGGGTTTTGTGGACAATCTTCCATAACATGTCCATCACCGCAAGTCGCACACCTTGCGGTATTTTGACTTATTGCGTTGATTTGCCCACCTTGCGATGTTGGGCTACTGATCATCATTCCTTGGATCAAGTTCATCATTGCGGTCATTTGGTTCTGCAGTGAAACAATAGCACCATTATTTGCATCAGAATCTTTGACTCTTAATCTCTGGTCGCTCTCCCTCTAGACTTCATGATTCTTGGAGATGTGATCCAGGATATTCTTCGCCTCATCATAAGTCTTGTCAAGCAGACCACCAGCTGCTGCCACATTGGCAACGGTCTGCGAAGCAAAATTCAAACCATGGTAGAAAATTTCCATCTGAAGGCAGTCTTTCGGACCAACCTTTTAAACCTCGCCCAGGCATCGTTGAGCGATTCGTCCATGTCTTGTTCAAAATTAGTGATAAGCTTTCTTTTTCTTGCATTCTCTGTAGGTGGGAAATACTTCTTCATAAACTTTTCCACCACCTGCTCCTAAGAAGTGATCTCTTCTGGTTCGAGCGAGTAAGCCCATTTCCTAGCCTGATCACAGAGAGAAAATGGAAACAGCGATAGTCGAACCTCCTCAGCAGAGATATTCGGGAACATAAAAGTATTATAGATTTCAATAAAACTTCGGACATGGGCGTGTGGATCCTCGCCAGGCCTTCCTCTGAATCTGTCTCTTATACACATCTAGATGTGTATAAGAGACAGCCTCTGAATTGACCTGCAGCCTGGATCATCTGCAGCATCACCGGTTTTACTTCAAATCTACTTCCATCTAAGGCAGGCCTCATGATTCCCGGAGAGAAATCATAGAGATTTGGCGATGCATAGTCCCTAATGGGCCTATTGCAATCGTTGGCCAATAGAATTGGATTTGCAATGACATTTGTGTTGTGTGGTGCTTCATTCCTAGGTTGCTCTGCCATCTATTCCTTATCGGATTGTGGTTGCTGTTGGCGGTTCCTCAGTCTCCTTCTAAAAGTCCTCTCAATATTCAGGTCGTAATTCGCCAGAGATTGAGAGTCCTACAAAGAAATTAAAAAAAAAACTATCGTTAACAACTATTTTGTCGAAGTCCCCGGCAACGGCGCCAAAAACTTGATGCATGGTTTTATTAAGTATGGAAATATGGATGAAATGCATTGGTGGAATTATGTTGTGCACTCAACTTTCCTCAGCGGAATTCAAGTGTAAATTCCCCTGAGTTTCCTGGTAAGTCCAGGGTCGATCATAGGGATTTGTGAAAATAGTTTGCGTTGATAATTTTCTTATGAAAACTTTGCGGTAACTGGGTAAATAAATGAAGTGGTTGGTTTGTTGTTGTGTTGATAAAAAGAAATAAATAAATGCGGCGGAGTTGAGAAACAAAGTTGTGTTGATAGATGCAAAGATTATGCAATGAACGGGTTGAGAAGATCTTTAGCTAGCATTACTTAGGAATGCGTCAGACTATGCGATCATGTTACTACCATGCACAGCAAGTCATTTTCAATGTAAATGCAATGCTCCTAAATCTAGGACGCAAGTGTTGCATGCATAATGTCCATAGAGCTTATTCCTAAGTCTCTATTCTTCTCCTATGCGTTGATGCAAATGCAAGAAAGCAAGGTGACTGCATACAATCATATCTTATTGCTAAGATGCATGCGATGCGTTGATAACAAATAGTGCTCATCCCTAAGTGTCTATCTCCCGTTTATGCGTTCTAATCTGGTTCTTCCAAACCTAGATTCTGATCTGACCTTCCCAAGTCTAGATCTTATCCTTAGACTAGCCTCCCAAGTATCTCTAATAGACGATTGAAGCATACATAAACAAGATAATCACTCATGCGTGAATCACAGAGAGTGAACAGATATAGAGAAAGAAATTCCATTCTTATATATATGTTAAGTACAAATGCTAATTGAAGTTAAGGTAGAGAGCCTGGTAGCAATTCCTTGCTGACCGAGGCTTTTTACACTGGAATCTCTATTTTAAACTAAAGATATTCCCACTTTCGCAGGAGTCGGCCTTCTCTCCGTCTTAGTAGCTTTTGGTGCTCTCCCAAGCTTGCCGGAATGATCTACCGGCACAACTTCTTCCTCGCGTCCGCCTTATAAAGGTGAAAGAATACTATGGATAGAGGTGTGAACTAAAAATGGTGAACTAATCAACTACTTAACCCCTTTTCTGAAGAATGCACTTGGTATTTATAGGGCATCAAATGGTGAAAGCCGGCTTCTCTTTCCTGGTTGTTCAAATGGGACAGCTTTAATTCCTAATTGATGCGCCGGATAATTGTCACCGATAAAGCTAAATGTACTTTGTGACCGTTATCGGTTGTCAACTTAATTTAGATCCGACTACTGTCAGCTTTCTGTCCCATCGATCTTAATTTTCTTTTCGTCCGGATATGCCCACCATGTTGCGGTGATTCTTCTTGAGTGAGTATTTGTCAGCGCGATCAACGTAAAGTCTTACGGTGAAGTTGCGCTCGACCGATGAATTCTTATGATTCAATCTCTGTAATGTGTTAACACATATTCTGCACAAAAAAATACAAAAATCAATAGTTCCAATGCGATGACGCACACGATCGCACTATTATAGATTTTATGCTTCATGGATGCAATTTATCATTTTTCATCAACGCAATCCAACATTGTTTAATAACTTACCACTACGATAACGTGCATTTCTGCCCGTTATCACACCTTCAAATTTAAACAATGCTTGTCCTCAAGCATCAGCTAAAGATTCCTTTAGCAAGTCCACTGCAAAGTTCTTTTCCTAGATTTCTCAAGGATACTTCATTCAAATCCTATATACTAGAATTTTCTTAAGTCTTATTCAAGTCTACTCTTAAAATATTTCTAAGACCTAGGGACTGCAAGTTTAACTTTCAAAAGGACTTTACTAAAGTCCAGAACATCACATGATTTATTTTAAAAAGAAAATTTTCTACCGGGGTGACAAAAGATTTATCCTTGCACAAAAATTTTCTTTATTGCTATTTTTTTTTTACCTTGCGTTGATCCAAGTGCCTTGCCTTCATTTTGGCTTGCCCCCACAGGTGTCATGCGGGCATCAAACTACGAGCAATGCACACTTTCTCAGACTAAACTCATACCGATTTGGCATTAGAGTTGCGGTCATCGATTTATGGGTTGATCCTAGTGACTTACTTTCGTTTTGGCTTGCCCCCACATGTGTCATGCGGACATCCAAATACGGGTAAGTGCCTTTCACAACTTAACTCTTATCAACATGGGTTTCTCCTTTGCGTTGACAGTGGAGTTTTTATTCTGAGAAATGTCTTTTATTTTTTTTTTGAAAGAACATAGCAAGGTCGAAAGTAAATACCTCACCCCCAAATTTAAAATGCGGCAATGTCCCCATTGCCAAAAGATGAAAATAAGTTATGCGATGTTCTAGAATGCGTTGTAAAGAGAGTTTGAAAGAAAGCTAGCAAACCCCTAACTTCTAGAAATATTTTATGAGGTGACTATCTTAAGATTTAGTTGACTCTAACATATACGAAAGAAATAGAAGCATATTTTTCATCATTGAAATCTTACTGGGCAAAGAAATAGAATGTGGTAAACTACTAAAGTTATCTACTTGTTAAATGATTGCGATAATCAAAAAGGATGCGATGATAAAACTTAGAAAAGCAAAATGCAATGTGATAGCGCAAAATTTGAAATGAAGATAAGAAGAGTACACTCCCAAATTTGTGTTGTCACCTACATTGGATTGACGCATCCATCCTTGCAGCGATCATTGCTGCTGCGGATTATGGTGATGTAGTGAGATCATTTACTTCTTCTGGTGATATCTCCGTAATCCCGTGCCTTAAGTATTGTAAACAGACAAAGAGAGGGTCAACTTATTTTTAAACAAAATAAAAAGATTTTTTTTTTTTTTACAAAAAGAAATGAAAAACTAATAATAGCAAAATGGCGAAGAGTTAAATGTTCAAGAGTTGAGTAAGGAGTAGTTCGGGTTTTCCAACTTTACGAAGGCCTTGTCTAGCTGGAAATCTCCTCCGCAATAAGCCTTTATCCGTTGTCCATTAACTTTAAATGTTCGGCTGCCATCCTCGGTGATCAGTTCCACTGCACCATGCGAAAATATATCCTTGATGATGAAGGGACCGGGCCAGTGCGATTTTAATTTTTCCAGGAAGAGCCGCAATCTCGAATTGAAGAGTAAGACTTTTTGTCCGACTTGGAGGTTCTTGCCGCATATGCGTTGATCGTGCCAACGCTTGGTGTGCTTCTTACAAATTTTTGCATTTTCATATGCGTTGTTGCTCCATTCTTCTAGCTCGACCAATTGCATTTTCTGCGCTTCCCCTACCTTCTCCAAATAAAAATTCAGTTTCTTGACTGCCCACAATGCTTTATATTTCAGCTCCAAGGGCAAGTGACACGCTTTGCCGAATATGTGCTATTGAGCAGCATCTAGAATGCATAATTGAATGATTTGGTCTTCGCCTCTTTTATACAGATTCGGCACATCCCAATAGTAGTGTCTGGATTCATTCTTGAGCTTCTTCCGTTGATGGTAGGTGTAATCTTCAAGAAATTGTTTACATACCAAATAATTAATGATGTCTGCATACCAGGGTAGTTCTTCTATGTGAAATAGCTACTCATCCGGAAACACGGCACTCACTTCAGATTCATTCCGGTCAACCTCGGGATTTTCCAGTCTGGACAAGTGATCCGCAACTTGATTCTCTATCCCCTTCTGATCAATTATCTCGATATCAAATTCTTGAAGGAGGAGAACCCATCTGATCAATCTCGACTTTGCGTTCTTCTTTGTCATCAAATATTTGTTTGTCAAGTGATCAGTATGAATGAGTACCTTGGTTTCCAACAAGTATGCCCGAAATTTTTCTAACGCAAAAATCACAGCCAGGAGCTCCTTTTCAGTGGTGGTGTAATTAAGTTGGGCAGGGTTCAGGGTTTTACTCGCATATGCGATGGGATGCAAAATTGTTTTCTTCTTTTGTGCTAATGTAGCTTCCATCACATACTTGCTTGCGTCGCACATGATTTTGAACGGCAGTGTCCAATCCGGCACAATTAAGACGGGCACTATAATCAGCGCATCTTTTAAAACCTGTCTCTTATACACATCTAGATGTGTATAAGAGACAGGTGCGGCTCCCATCGCATACCCGCTTGCGTCGCACATGATTTCGAATGGCAGTGTCCAATCCGGCACAATTAAGACGGGTGCGATAATCAGCGCATCCTTTAAAATTCGAAATGCATTGAGACAATTGTTGTCAAATTCGAACTTTTTGTCTGCCTCTAGTAACGCACTCAATGGTCTTGCTATCTTAGAAAAGTATTTAACAAATCGTCTGTAGAATCCAACATGCCCCAGGAAGCTTCGTACTGCCTTCACGTTGGTTGGAGGTGGAAGCTTTTCAATTGCATCAATCTTTGCTTTGTCCACCACCAACCCTTCTCTAGAGACCTTGTGGCCGAACACTATACCCTCTGTCACCATGAAGTGACATTTTTCCCAATTAAGCACCAGGTTTGTCTCTTCACATCTTTTCAGAATTTTTTCCAAATTGGCCAGGTAGACTTCATAAGTATTCCCATAAATGGAGAAGTCATCCATAAATATTTCTACTGAATCCTCGAGAAAATCTGAAAAGATTGCCATCATGCACCTCTGGAACGTCCTTGCCGCATTGTAGAGGCCGAACGGCATGAGATGGAAAGCGAATGTCCCATATGGGCAGGTTAATGTGGTCTTGTCTTGGTTTTCAGGAGCTATCATGATCTAGTTGTACCCAGCGTATCCATCCAAGAAACAATAAAAATCATTCCCTACCAATCTATCCAGCATTTGATCGATGAATGGCAGAGGGAAGTGATCCTTCTTTGTGGCCGCATTCAATTTGTAGTAGTCCATATAGATACGCCATCCAGTGATGGTCCTCTGCGGTATTAATTCATTGTTCTCATTGAGGATTACCGTCATTCCGCCCTTCTTCGGCACACATTGCAGGGGGCTGACACACGTGCTATCTATGGGATAGATAATGCCCACATCCAACCATTTGATAATCTTCTTTTTGACGACCTCTTTCATCGCAGGGTTAAGTCTATGTTGATTTTCAATGGTTGCCTTGTGGTCGTCTTCGAGATGGATGTGGTGCATGCAGTACACGGGGCTAATTCCTTTGATGTCAACGAGTGTCCAGCCAATTGCTCGCACGTACTTCTTGAGAATGCTCATCAACGTATTCTCTTGATCTGCATTAAGTGCGGAGGAAATTATTACAAGCAGCCTCTCATTCTGCCCCAAAAATGCGTACTTCAGAAGTGTTGGTAGGGTTTGTAGTTCAAGGGTTGGTGGTTCCACGAGAGAAGGTTGCGTTGTTTTTCTTTCTTCCTTCAACTCTTCTTCTTACATTGCGATTGATTCTTCTTCTCTATTTGTCTTTGCTACGATCGCATTGCAGGCAGGGTGCGTTGGCATCCACTTCTTCATACTCTTCATCAGACTTTTCTTCTTCAATCAAATTCAATTCATCTTCTGAATCTAGCAGGTCTTCCTCATCAGGAAATTTCATGGCGCGAATTATGTTAAATTTGAGCTTTTGTTCGTTGATGCACAAAGTGATCTCTCCCTAGTGCTCATCAATTTGAGCACGACCTGTTCATAGGAAAGGTCGCTCCAAAATGATGGGCACATCTTTACCGGCCTCATAATCCAGAATGATGAAGTCAACTGGCAAAATGAACCAAAGATCACTATGGGGGAGCTTGTGCCCATATTCGTGACTCTCCAGTTGGCTGATAGATCTCTGGTTCATCCAGAGGGTAAGGTGAAGGAAGTGCTGATCACCATTGATAAATTTATTTTTTTAGCTGACTTCATCATCTTGGATTATGAGGCCGATAAAGATGTGCCCATCATTTTGGGGCGACCTTTCCTATCAAAGGATCGTCTAAAATTGATGTGCACAAGGAAGAGATTACTTTGTGCATCAATTGACAGAAGCTCAAATTTAACATAATTTCCGCCATGAAATTTCCTGATGAGGAAGACCTGCCAGATTCAGAGGATGAATTGAATTTGATTGAAGAAGAAAAGTCTGATGAAGAGTATGAAGAAAAGGATGCCAACGCATCCGTAGCTGCCTGCAATGCGATCGTAGCATAGACAAACAGAGAAGAAGGATCGATCGCAAAGAAAAGAAGAAGAGCTGAAGGGAGAAAGAAAAATCACGCAGCCTTCTCTCGTGGAACCACCAACCCTTGAATTAAAAACCCTACCAATACATCTGAAGTACGCATTTCTGGGGCAGAATGAGAAGCTGCTGGTAATAATTTCCTCTGTGCTCAACAAAGAATAAGAGAATGTGTTGATAAGCATTCTCAAGAAGTATGTGCGAGCACTCGGCTGGGCGCTCACTGACATCAGAAGAATTAGCCCCATGTACTGCATGCACCACATTCGTCTCGAAGACGGCCACAAGGCAACCAATGAAAATCAATGCAGACTTAACCCTGCGATGAAAAACGTCGTCAAAAATTAGATTATCAAATGGCTAGATGTGGGCATTATCTATCCCATTGTCGATAGCACGTGGGTCAGCCCCGTGCAATGTGTGCCGAAGAAGGGCGGAATGACGGTAGTCCTCAATGAGAATAATGAATTAATACCATAAAGGACCATCACTAGATGGCGCATCTGTATGGACTACCGCAAATTGAATACGGCCACAAAGAAGGATCACTTCCCTCTGCCATTTATCAATCAAATGCTAGTCAGACTAGCAGGGAATGATTTTTACTGCTTGGATATGTCGGGTACCAAGACAAGACCACATTCACCTGCCCATATGGGACATTCACTTTCCGCCGCATGCCGTTCAACCTCTGCAATGCGCCAAGCCGTTTCAGAGGTGCATGATGGCAATCTTTTCAGATTTTTCAGTAGAAATATTTATGGATGACTTCTCCGTTTATGGGAATACTTATGAAGTCTGCCTGGCCAATTTGGAAAAAATTCTAAAAAGATGTGAAGACACGAACCTGGTGCTTAATTGGGAAAAATGTCACTTCATGGTGACAGAGGGTATAATGTTGGGGCACAAGGTCTCTAGAGAAGGGTTGGAGGTGGACAAAGCAAAGATTGACGCAATTGAAAAGCTTCCACCTCCAACCAACGTGAAGGTTGTACGAAGCTCCCTGGGGCATGCCAGATTCTACAGACGATTCGTTAAATAGTTTTCTAAGATAGCAAGACCATTGAGTGCGTTACTAGAGGCAGACAGAAAGTTTGATTTTGACAACAATTGCCTCAACGCATTTCGAATTTTAAAGGATGCGCTGATTACCGCACCCGTCTTAATTGCGCCGGATTGGACACTGCCATTCGAAATCATGTGCGATGCAAGCGAGTATGTGATGGGAGCTGCATTAGCATAAAAAAAGTAAACAATTTTACATCCCATTGCATATGTGAGTAAAACCCTGAATCCTGCTTAACTTAATTACACCACCACTGAAAAAGAGCTCCTAGCTGTGATTTTTTCGTTGGAAAAATTTCGGGCATACCTGTTAGGAACCAAGGTACTCATTCATACTGATCACTCGACAATCAAATATTTGATGACAAAGAAGGACGCAAAGCCAAGATTGATTAGATGGGTTCTCCTCCTTCGAGAATTTGATATCGAGATAATTGATCGAAAGGGGACAGAGAATCAAGTTGCGGATCACTTGTCCAGACTGGAGAATCCTGAGGTTGACCACAATGAATTTGAAGTGAGTGTCGTGTTCACTGACGAGCAGCTGTTTCACATAGAAGAACTGCCATGGTATGCAGACATTATTAATTATTTGGTCTGTGAACAATTTCCTAAAGATTACACCTACTATCAACAGAAGAAGCTCAAGAATGAATGCAGACACTACTATTGGGATGAGTTGAATCTGTATAAAAGAGGTGCAGACCAAATCATTCGATTATGCGTTCTGGATGCTGCTCAACAACGCATATTGTCATAGTGCCACGATTCACCTTATAGAGGGCACTTTAGAGGACAACACACTGCAGCCAAAGTTTTGCAAAGTGGATTCTTTTGGCCTTCATTATTCAAGGATGCTGCTAACTACGCAATGAAATGTGATCGGTGTCAACGCCTTGGCAACATTTCATGGAAGAACACAATGCTGATTAATACTATCCTAGAGCTGGAATTATTCGACGTATGGGGGATTGATTTCATGGGACCATTCCCTCTTTCAAACGGTAAGCATTATATTCTATTAGCCGTTGACTATGTCTCCAAGTGGGTAAAGGCAATTGCATGTGCCGCAAGTGATGCGGCAGTAGTATCCTAGTTCCTGAAGAAAAACATTTTCACGCATTTTGGTACTCCCCGTGCCATCATAAGTGATGAAGTTACACACTTTGTCAACCACAATATAAAGGAGTTGCTGCGCAAGTACAATATCCTTCACAAAGTGGCCACTGCATACCATCCGCAAACAAATGGCCAAGCTGAAGTGTCTAATCAAGAAATTAAATCGATACTTGAGAAGGTAGTCAAGCCTTCACGAAAAGATTGGGCAATGAAGCTTGATGAGGCGTTATGGGCATATCGGACCGCATTTAAAACACCAATAGGTATATCCCCCTATGCGTTGGTATTTGGCAAGGCGTGTCATTTGCCTTTGGAGCTGGAGTATAAGGCATTGTGGGCGGTCAAGAAACTGAATTTTGATTTGGAGAAGGCAAGGGAAGCGCAAAAATTGGAATGGTCGAGCTAGAAGAATGGAGGAACAACGCATATGAAAATGCGAAGATTTATATGCGCACCAAGCGCTAGCATGATCAACGCATATGCGGTAAGAACCTCCAAGTCGGGCAAAAAGTCTTACTCTTCAATACGAGATTACCGCTCTTCTCGGGAAAATTAAAATCGCGCTGGTCCGGTCCCTTCATCATCAAGGAAATATTTCCACATAGTGCGGTGGAACTGATCACCGAGGATGGCAACCGAACATTTAAAGTTAATGTACAATGGATAAAGGCCTATTGCGGAGGAGATTTCTAGCTAGACAAGGTCTCCGCAAAGTTGGAAAACCTGAACTACTCCTTACTCAACTCTTGAACATTTAACTCTTCGTCATTTTGCTATTATCAATTTTTCATTTCTTTCTCTAAAATTTATATAAAAAAAAAAAAAAAAAAGCTCTTGTTGTTTTGTTTAAAATCAGTTGACCCTCTCTTTGTCTAT
>NC_052358.1:60047138-60050984 GCF_009727055.1 Benincasa hispida | reverse complement strand
AGCACCGGAAGCTCCAAGATAGAGAGAGGGCCAACGCCTACGGAAGCAGGAACATTTGTAGATTAGAATAGAGATTCAGTGTAAAAAGCCTCGGTCAGCAAGGAATTGCTACCAGGCTCTCTACCTTTACTTTTCATTATCATTTCGTACTCAACTCAGTTATAAGAATGGAATGTTTTTATTTATATCTGTTCACTCTCTATTATTCATGCATGAGTAGCTAAATTAGTTGAATGGGTTGAGAAGTAGTTAGCTAGCATAACGAGGGAATCATCATCTTTGCGGTTATCTTGTTTATGTATGCTTCATTCGTCCATTAGAGATACTCGGGAGGTAGTCTAAAGACAGGATCTAGACTTGGGAAGGTCAGGTTAGAATCTAAGTTTGGAAGAACCAGATTAGAACGCATAAACGGGAGATAGGCGCTTAGGAATGAGCACTATTTGTTATTAACGTATCGCATGCATCTTAGCAATAAGATATGATTGTATGCGGTCACCTAGCTTTCATGCATTTTGCATCAACACATAGGACAAGAGTAGAGACTTAGGGATAAGCTCTATGGACATTTGCATTCAACACATGCGTTCTAGACCTAGGAGCATCGCATTTACATTGGGAAATGACTTGATGTGCATGGTTGTAACATGATCGCAAGGTTTGACGCATTCCCGAGTAACACTAGCTAAAGATCTTCTCAACTTGTTCATCGCATACTCATTGCATCTATCAACGCAACTATCTTTCTCAAATTTGCCACCTTTATTTACTTCTTTTTCATCAATGCAACAACACACTATTTATTTACTCGGTTACCACAAAGTTTTCATAAACATTACCAACGCAACTATTTTCACAAGTCCCTGTGTTCGACCCATGACTTACTAGGAAACTCAGAGGAATTTACACTTGAATTTTGCTGGGGAAACTTGAGTGCACAATGCAATCCATCCACGCATATCATCCATATTTCCATTCATAAAATAATGCATCAAGTTTTCTTGCGCCATTTTCGGGGACTTCGGCAAAATAGTTGTTAACGGTAATTTTTTGATTTCTTTGTAGAACTCTCAATCTCTGGCGAACTACGACCCAGAGATTGAGAGAAAATTTCGAAGGAGACTACAAGACTGCCAACAGCAACCACAATCCGATAAAGAAGAGATGGCAGAGTAGCCTGGAGGAGGAGCACCAAATGATAATAATGTCATGGCGAATCCGATTCTGTTGGCAAACGATCACAATCGGCTTATTAAAGACTATGCATCGCCAAACCTCTATGACTTCTCTCCGGGAATCATGAGGCCTGCCCTCGACGGAAGCAGATTCGAGATGAAACCGGTGATGCTGCCGATGATCCAGACTACAGGTCAATTCGGAGGAAGGTGTACCGAGGATCTGCACGCACCTCCGAAGTTTTATTGAAATCTGCAATACTTTTGTGTTCCCGAACATCTCTGCTGAAGAAGTTCGACTAACGTTGTTCCTATTTTCCCTCTGTGATCAGGCTAGGAAATGGGCTTATTCGCTCGAACCAGGAGAGATTACTTCTTAGGAGCAGGTAGTGGAGAAATTCATGATAAAGTATTTTCCACCTACCGAGAACGCAAGACGAAGAAAGCTTATTACCCATTTTGAACAAGATATGGACGAATCGCGCAGCAATGCTTGGGCGAGGTTTAAAAGGTTGGTCCAAGATTGTCCACATAATGGGCTACCAGACTGCCTTCAAATGGAAATTTTCTATCGCGGTTTAAATCCTGCTTTGCAAACCACTGCCAATGCGGCAGTCGCTAGTGGTCTGCTTGACAAAACTTACGAGGAGGCGAAGAATATTCTAGACCGCATCTCCAAGAACCATGAAGACTGAAGAGAGAGTGACCAGAGATTGAGACTGAAGTTCTGATATAAATAACGGTGCCATTGTTTCATTAAAAAACCAAATGACCGCAATGATGAATTTGATTCAAGGAATGGTGATCAGCAGCCCAACACCGCAAGGTGGGCAAATTAATGCAATAAGTTAAAACACTGCAAGGTGTGCAACTTGCGGTGATGAGCATGCGATGGAAGATTGCCCGCAAAATCCACAGTCTGTATATTTTGTAAAGAATAATCCCTTTTCAAACACTTACAACCTCGAGTGAAGAAACCACCCCAATTTTGCTTGGAAGAATCAACAACAAAATTTTCAATCTGTGGTGCAAAAAGAAGGGCCATCAGGATTCTTCCAACGCAACAACAGTCAGCAGAGCAACCAATCAAGTAGCTCACAACAACCAATGCAATCTTCTTTTCTCTAGAGAGCCTATTGAAGTAATATATAGAGAAAAACGAGACAGTGCTTCAAAGTCAGGCTACGTCCATCTACAACCTCGAATTGCAGATGGGCCAGATTGCGAATGAGTTGAAGAGTCGACCGCAAGGGGCATTGCCAAGTTCAACCGAGCTTCCACGCAACCCAGGGGGATCAGGTAAGGAGCAATGTCAGGTTGTGACATTGCGCAATGGAAAGACTGTGGAGGGAGAAAAGACGTATCAGAGTAGAACAACTTCCATCGCAACTGAGCCCAAGATTGAGGTAACACAAGAAGAAGAAAGAGAGAACAAAGCAGTGGAACCTTAGGTTGCATTGACCTCAAAGTCAAATGAAACGGGAACCGTGAAAGTCTAGTTGCCACCTTTACCTCAGAGGCTAAAAAAGAAGAAAAACGAAGAGGTACAATACCAACGCTTCTTATCTATGTTAAAGCAATTACATGTTAACATTCCTTTCAGTGAAGCGATTGAGGAAATGCCTGCCTATGCCAAGTTTCTGAAGGACATGGTAACTAAGAAAAGAGGCACTGGAAAATTTGCCATGGTGGCATTAACACAAGGTTCCAAATCCATAATCCCACCGAAGATGAGCGATCCTGGGAGCTTCACGATTCCTTACTCTATAGAAGGACACTATATTGGGCAAGCCCTGTGTGACTTGGGGGCCAACATAAATTTGATGTCACTGTCAATCTTTCGATAATTAAATGTGGGGCAAATTGTGCCCACTTCCGTGACTCTCCAATTGGCTGACAGATCTCTAGTTCATCAAGAAGGTAAGGTGAAGGATGTGCTGATCACGATTGATAAATTTATTTTGCCAGCTGACTTCATCATCCTAGATTATGAGGCCGACAAGGATGTACCTATCATTTTGGGGCGACCTTTCCTATCAACGGGTCGTGCTCAAATTGATGTGCACAAGAGAGAAATCACTTTGAGCATAAACAGACAGAAGCTCAAATTTAATATAATTTGTGCCATGAAATTCCCGAATGAGGACGATCTACAAAATTCTGACGATGACCTGAATTTGATTGATGAAGAGTGTGAGAAGAGGATGTCAACGCATCAGTAGCTGTCTGTAATGCGATCGTAGGAAAAACAAACAAAGAAGAAGGAACGATCACAACACAAGAAGAAAAGCCAAAAGAAGAAAGAAAACAATGCAGCCTTCCCTCGTGGAACCATCAACACTTGAACTGAAAACCACTACCAACACATTTGAAGTACGCATTTCCGGGGCAAAATGAGAAGCTGCCAGTGATAATTTCCTCTGCGCTCAATGAAGATCAAGAGAATGCGTTGATGAGCATTCTCAAGAAACATGTGCAAGAAATCGGCTGGACGCTCGCTGACATCAGAAGAATTAGCCCCGCGTACTGCATGCACCACATTCATCTTGAGGACGACCACAAAGCAACTATTGAAAATCAACGCAGACTTAACCCTGCGATGAAGGAGGTCGTATAAAAAGGAGATTATCAAATGGCTAGATGCGAGCATTATCTATCCCATAGCTGATAG
>NC_052358.1:59957375-60047123 GCF_009727055.1 Benincasa hispida | reverse complement strand
CGTGCAATGTGTGTCGAAGAAGAGCGGAATGATGGTAGTCCTAAATGAGAACAATGAATTAATACCGTAAAGGACCATCACTGGATGGTGCATCTAGATGAACTACCACAAATTGAATGCGGCCACAAAGAAAGATCACTTCCCTTTGCCATTCATTGATTAAATGTTGGACAGATTAGCAGGGAACGATTTTTTTTGCTTCTTGGATGGATATGCCAGGTATAATCAAATCATGATAGCTCCTGAAGACCAAGACAAGACCACATTCACCTACCCATATGGGACATTTGCTTTTCGCTGCATGCCGTTTGGCCTCTGCAATGCGCCGAGCACGTTCCAAAGGTGCATGATGGCGATCTTTTCAGATTATCTCGAGGCTCAGTGGAAATATTTATGGATGATTTCTCCGTTTATAGGAACACGTATGAAGTCTGCCTAGCCAATTTGTAGAAAATTCTGAAGAGATGCGAAGAGACGAATTTGGTGCTCAACTGGGAAAAATGTCACTTCATGGTGAAAAAGGGTATAGTGTTGGGACACAAAGTCTCCCAGGAAGGGTTGGAGGTGGACAAAGCAAAGATCGACACAATTGAAAAGCTTCCACCTCCAACCAGCGTGAAGGTTGTGCGAAGCTTCTTGGGGCATGCTGGATTTTATAAACGATTTGTTAAAGACTTTTCTAAGATTGCACGACCACTGAATGCGTTGTTAGAGGCGGACAGAAAGTTTAAAATTGACAACAATTGCCTCAATGCATTCCAAGTTTTAAAAGATGCGCTGGTTACCGCGCTTGTCTTGATTACGCTGGATTGGACACTTCTGTTCGAAATCACGTGCAACACAAGTGGGTATGCGATGGGAGTCGCATTAGCACAAAAGAAAAAAACTATTTTGCACCCCATCGCAGCTCAAATCAATTATACCACCACTGAAAAAGAACTCCTAGCTGTGATTTTTGCATTGGAAAAATTTCGGGCATATCTATTGGGAACCAAGGTACTCATTCACACTGATCACTCAGCAATCAAATATTTGATGACAAAGAAGGATGCAAAGTCGAGGTTGATCAGATGGGTTCTCCTCTTTCAAGAATTTGATCTCGAGATAATTGATCGGAAGGGGATAGACTGGAAAATCCCGAGGTTGACCGTAATGAATTTGAAGTGGGTATCGTGTTTCCGGACAAGCAGCTGTTCCACATAAAAGAATTGCCCTGGTATGTGGACATCGTTAATTATTTGGTTTGTGAACAATTTCCTGAAGATTACACATACCATCAACAGAAGAAGCTCAAGCATGAACGCAAACATTATTATTGGGATGAGCCAAATCTATATAAAAGAGGTGCAGACCAAATCATTCGACTATGCGTACCAAACGCTGCTCAACAACGCATATTGTCATAGTGCCATGATACGCCATATGGAGGGCACTTTGGAGGACAACGTACTGCAGCCAAAGTTTTGCAAAGTGGATTCTTTTTGCCTTCATTATTTAAGGATGCTGCTGACCATGCAATGAAATGTGATCGGTGTCAATACACCGGTAACATTGCATGGAAGAACGCAATGCCAATGAACACTATCTTGGAGCTGGAATTATTTGACATTTGGGGGATTGATTTCATGGGACCATTCCTTCCTTCGCATGGCAAGCATTATATCTTATTGGCTGTCGATTACATTTCCAAGTGGGTAGAGTCAATTGCATGCACTGCAAGTGATGCGGCGGTAGTCTCCCAGTTCCTCAAGAAAAATACTTTCACTCGTTTTGGAACTCCCCATGCCATCATAAGTGATGAAAGATCACATTTTGTCAACCAAAATATAAAGGAGTTGCTGCACAAGTACAATATCCTCCACAAGGTGGCCACGGCATACCATCACAAAAAAATGGCCAGGCTGAAGTGTCCAATCATGAAATCAAATTGATACTTGAGAAGGTGGTAAAACCTTCGTGGAAAGATTGGGCGATGAAGCTTGATGATGCGTTGTGGGCATACCGAACCGCATTTAAAACACCTATAGGTAGGTCTCCTTATGTGTTGGTATTTGGCAAGGCGTGTCATCTGCCTTTGGAGTTGGAGTATAAAGCATTATGGGCGATCAAGAAACTGAATTTCGATTTAAAGAAAGTAAGGGAAGCGCGAAAGCTGCAGCTGGTCGAGCCAGAAGAATGGAGGATCAACGCATATAAGAATGCGAAGATTTATAAAGAGCACACCAAGCGCTGGCATGGTAAACGCATATGCACTAGAAACCTCCAAATCGGGTAGAAGGTCTTACTCTTCAATTCGAGATTACGGCTCTTCCCAAGAAAATTAAAATCACACTGGTTCGGTCCCTTCATCATCAAAAAAGTATTTCCACATGGTGCGGTGGAACTGATCATCGAGGATGGCAGTCGAACATTTAAAGTTAATGGACAACGGATCAAAGCATATTGCGGAGGAGATTTCTAGCCAACAACAACCTCTGCAAAGTTGAAAAACCCAGACTATCCCTTACTCAACTCTTGAACATTTAACTCTTCGTCATTTTACTACTATCTGTATTTTACTTATTTCTCTATTTCTCTTAAGAAAAACATGTTGTTTTGTTTTAAAATCATTTGACCCTCTCTTTGTCTGTTTACAAGGATTAAGGCACAGATTGCGAAGAAGCAAATGATCTCATTCCATCATCACAATCCAAAGAAGCAAAGACCGCCGTAAGGATGGATGCATCAATGCACAATGCGGGCGACCTGCTAAATTTAGGGGTGTACTCTTCCTTATCTTTATTTCAAATTTTGCGCTATCACATTGCATTTTACATTTCAATGTTTTATCACCGCATCCTCCTTGATTACCACAATCATTTAACAAGTAGATAACTTTAGTAGTTTACCGCATGTTGTCCTTTGCCAAGTATGATTTCAATGATGAAAAATATGCTTCTATCTCTTTCGTATATACTAGAGTCAACTTAAATCTTAAGATAGTCACCTCATGAAATATTTCTAGAAGTTAGGGGTTTGCTAATTTTCTTTCAAACTTCCTTTACAACGCATTCTATGACCATCGCATGACTTATTTTAATTTCTTTTGGCAATGAGGACATTGTCGTATTTTAAATTTGGGGGTGAGGTATTTATTTTCGATCTTGCTATGGAAAAAAATGATGAAAAATATAAATATTTGAGAATAACAACTCCACTGTCAATACAATGGGAAACCCATGTTGATAAGAGTTAAGTTGTGAAAGGCACTTACCCGTAGTTGGATGTCCTATGACACACGTGGGGGCAAGCCAAAACGAAAGTAAGTCACCAGGATCAACGCATAAACCAATGACCGCAACTCCACTGCCAAATTGGTATGAGTTCAGTCTAAGAAAGAGTGCATTGCTCGTAGTTGGATGTCCGCATGACACATGTGGGGGCAAGCCAAAACGAAGGCAAGACACTCGGATCAGTGCAAGGTCAGAAAAAAATAGCAATAAAGAAAATTTTTTTTGTGCAAGGATAAATCATTTGATACCCCAGAGGAAAATTTTCTTTTTAAAATAAATCATGCGATGTTCCGGAATTTAGTAAAGTTCTTTTGAAAGTTAAGCTTGCAATTCCTAAGTCTTAGAAATATTTTAGGAAGAGACTAGAATAAGACTTAAGGACATTCTGGCATATAGGATTTGAACGAAGTATCCTTGAGAAGTCTAGGGAAAGAAAACTTTGCAATTAACTTGCTAAAGGAATCTTTAGCTTATGCATGAGGATAACCATTGTTTAAATTTGGGGGTGTGATAACGGGCAGAAATGCACGTTATCATAGTACTAAGTTCATAAACAATGATGGATTGCGTTGATGAAATATGTTAAATTGCGTCCATTAAGCATAAATTCTATAATATTGCAGTCGCATGCATCCAACACATTAGAGCAGTTGATCTTTACATTTTTGTGCAGAATATGCGTTAACGCAATGCAGAGAGTGCGATCATAGGAATACATTGGTCGAGTGCAACTTCACCGCAAGACTTTACATTAATCGTGCTCGCAAACATTCACCCAAGAAATCACCGCAACTTGGTCAGCGCAACATGGTGGGTGCATCTGGGTGAAAAGATAATTAAGAGCGATGAGATAGAAAGTTGATGACAGTTGGATCCAAATAAAGTTGACAGCCGATAACAGTCATGTTCATTGCTATCGTGATTTGAGCTGGGAGTGTATTGTATAAAATAGATTGAAAAAAATAAGTTTCAAGTATAAATGATGCGTTGATGCTTTGATGCGTTTATGTATTTGTAACGCGTTGGTGCGTTAAAGATGTACAAAAGAACGCACGACACTCCTCCTATTGACGTCAAGTTTTCCTAAATCAGACCCAAGTATAAATCCAATTTAGATTCCTAGTAAGTCTAGGGTCGAACTCAGGGATTCAGTTAAGTTAATGCAGACCTTACGTTGTAGGTAATGTAAGGGTTTCCTAAATGTATGAAGAGATATGTGTTATTTACACTAAAGTGTTATGCTTGTGCAAGAAGATACAAAAGAGTTGAGTAGTAAGGGATGAATCATGCGAAAATGGAATTTTAATGTAAGTGGTATGTGTCGATCTAAGATGAATGTACAAAAACTAGAATGTGATGTGGATGAGATGGGTTGCCTATCTTTGCTTATGTGTTAGACACTTATTCTACATTTCTCAATGCGAATAACATACAACACCTATCTCTAGGATGCATGCGTCGAACATAGAATGCAATAAGCACCGGTAAGTCTATCTCTAGATGTACTAGGCGTTCTACTTGATGTGACTTAGTTATTCTCTCGAATAGTCTAAGTTAAAGATGATTTTACCAATTGATCAAGATGACTTAAGCATTTGAAATGAAGTTTTTCATAAAGTATAAATGCATTCAACATAAACAAGAAATAAACAATGGCAAGTGTGATGGATCAAATATATGAATTTATAAAGAAGCAGATTGTCTTTACAAAAGTAATATTTAATCAGATGAAATGAAAGCGATAAATGAGATGAAAGGAACTGAGTAAAGCCGCAGAGTACAATCTCTTGTATCTCTTTGGCTCAATCTAGTTGTGTTCAATCACTTGTATAGGAGTTGGACGAAGTGTCTTTCTCAAGCTTGAATTCCTCTGCTCCCTAGCCGGCGGTCATGGTGGTTCTCAACCCTTCTGATCGTCTTGGTACCACAGCACAGCTTCTAAACAACTAAAATTACGACTACACTAATTGTGATAGTAAGAATCTTCAAAATTTCTGTGTATGTATATGTTGAACTCTGGAGGGACTTCATCTATTTATAGGCGTTGGTCATCTCCACTTGGTGATGGGCAGTATTAAAGTCCATGCCCTAATCAGCCGCCTGACACTCAGAAGCTTTTCAGACGCCGCCTACTACAGGTGCCCATACTTGCAAGTGGTGATGTGACACAATCAGCATGGATCAATGAATCTTTTTTGCGTTGAATTCCCTCCGACGCATGGCCCATGCATTAGAACTTTTGCCTGCGACACTTCTTGATTATGCGTTAGCTTCTTGTTGAAATCCTACAATACAATGCATTAGTGTTGCAGTATTTAGTAATAAAACTTCTTTTGCATGAGTTTTCTAATGTTTGAGTAATTCCATGCGTTTCATCTAAAAATGAGGAGAATTTATCATTAAACACCTTAGTTGTTCCAACTTAAGAGCAAAAATAACTTGTATTTCTACAAGTTATCACCACCCCAAATTTGAACAGTGCTTGTCCTCAAGCATTCCAAAATAATTCTTTGTTATCTCCCTTGTCTTAAGTGTGCAAAGTTCGCCTCTGATCATATTCAGTCATAAGCTTGAGATAAGAGTTTATAAAATGTAACTCAGATTGACTCTTTTCTAAAAGGAATAATGTTTAGTTTTAGATGCAGCAAGCCTTTTATCAATAAGTCCTTTCGTTTCTCAAAACATTCCCGTTCTTTTTCTAAACCAGCAATGCGTTAGATGCTCTTTTTAAGATAAATGTCGGATAAAAAGAAAAAATTATGAATTTTCAATTACCCATGCGTTGTTCTAAGTATCCCACTTTCATTTTGGCTTGCCCCCACGAGTGTCATACGAGCATCTAACTACAGGTGAGAACCCTTCATTACTAAAATCATATCTAATATTCATGTGTTTCAAGGTACAACTTTTTTTTTAAACTAGATAGAGGAGTTTTATAGGACGCATTGGTTTAGGAGACTTAACTTCATTTTGGCTTGCCCCCACGGGTGTCATGCGAGCATCCAACTATGGCTAAGTGCCTGTTCCAACTTTTTAACTCATGTCACTTTGAGGTTTTTCTTTTGAAGTAATGACAGAGGAGTTGCGTTTAACATGTTTCTATTTTGTTCCCTTTCTTTATAATGTACTCGTTTGATGCGTCTTAACTCAGATTTCGCTCATCTCCAAATTTGGAGATGAGCTAAATCCTCATTTCTAAAAGAGAAACAAAATTTTGAAAAGGTTTTGAGAGTCCGAAAGGAGTTTTGGAATTAAAGCTTGCATGCGTTAGAAAGAAAACATGTAGTCTTTTTAGAGAAGTTCAGGCCTTGTTGATTTTCCTAATGCCTACTCTATACTTATAGATTTCATATTGTTGATATCATTGAGGTAAGGCAAAGCACAAGACTTAGAAAATAGCTAAAGAACAAAAAAAAAGAGTATGTTAAGGTCAAACGCAAGGAACAAAATGATAGAACTTTCTCATTCATTTTCATGGAATAACATGAAACAAACAAACAAGTCAAACTAATACAAAAGATCATTAAATAATTCAAAATACAAAATAACCCAACACCCAAAAACTTCATTGTGCTGGTGCGTCATCCCTGCGTTCTTCTCCAGGGTCTTCATCTATAAAGCACAAAGGGTTTCTAAGATGAGCAGGTAATGGAGGCAGGGCAAACATTCCAACCAAGACCTGATTGATGTACTGCATTGTATAAATAAATTGGTCTTGCATCCTTCTTGTTTGCTGCCTTAGGTAATCTCTTAGAACCCGGTTTTGTTGTTGAAGACCTTCGATGGACGTGGCCAATGGTCTGAGCTGATCACTGATGAAAGTTTTCAACTCTTCAAGGTCAGTGCTGCGTTGAGGTGGTGCTGGTTCTTCATTTCTTCAAACTAGGTCTTCAAAATTTACTACATTACTTGATCCTAACCCAGTTGGTTCAAAGATGGTTGGAGGAGGCACTAAATTTGGAATTGAACTTAGTGAAGGCGAAGGAAGGGAACAAGGGATTTCTTAATCTATATTAGTAGGTTCTTGGTGCGTTTGATCAAGACTCCCTTCTGGCGGGGCCATTGGTGAGTCATGGAGGGTAAGGTTTAGGGTTGGCTGTGCTTCTTCATTCATAAGTTCTAGCTCTACTTCGTAATCTTCATGCTCTAAAGCTTCATCGCTGTGTTCAACTATCTGGACGCGTCTTCTTTTGGGGGCGCGTTTAAATGATCACGGTCTGGTTGCCACTTCTATGGGAGGTAAGGCAGGCTGATGCAGTGAATCACGAAGTAAATGCCTGACTAACTTGATATCTATTAGACCGTCGATCTCTTCATGATCATCCCCAGAGGGATGCCCCCATGTTCACACAATGCACAGATCAGCCATGGAAAATACAGTTGTCCTCTTGGTTTGGTTTTGATGGCCTTGATCTAATCCCTTATTATTCTTCCTACATCTAAAGGTATGCACTGCATGATACAATAGGTAGCCAAGACGCGTTCTTTTGACAATGTTTCATCATGCGTCAAAGGCATGATGCTTCTCTTAATCAGATAATACCATAGATTCGTGTCTGGGTTTAGGTTCTTGGAAGCTAACATCTTTGTCCATTTCTAGATGTTTGCCACTTGCTTCCAGGCTTGGCTACCATTCTTAATGCATCTTCAAGTTGGCTCGGTGTTGGTTGCTCCAAGATGTGGTTGCCTTCTGCATCCGGATTACAAGTGATATTGAACACTTCATTGATATTATCAGATGAGAAATGCAACAATATCCCATCAACAAATGTTGTATTCTTATCCATGTTAAACTCACTACTGTAGAACTGGCGGACAAGGTTGGGCCAAATTCTTGTGTGCCCAACGCAAAACTAACCCCAACCCATTGCGTTTATGGTTTCTCTTATGTATACTGGCAGTGGGTTGCACTCGGGAAAGAAGCCTTTCTCTACGAGGATATCATTGAACTAGCGCTTTCTTCCCGTGGTCTTCTTAGGTAACGCGTCGGTTACCTTGTGTTTTCCCGCCGTATGTTCCTTGGCTTCTCATGCTAGCTCTCTCAATTCATTCTTCAATTCCCTTTGGAGAGTTGTCTTCCTTTACCCCTACTTTGTGGGCTGATAATCTTCTAAGTCCTTCTCTAACGCATCGTGCCTTGAGCAACTCCCACGTGTTGCATCCTCAGGACCGGATGCTGATTGTTCATCTTCTTCCTCCAAGATTAATTTTCTCTTTCTTGTCACCCTCTTTTCTCTTGAGGGCCCTTCATTCGCGTCAGTTTGGCGTGATTGAGACGCATTTAGGCCAAATCTCCTTTCTTCTTCTTCTCCATCTTCTTCTTCTAATTTTTCTTCGAGCATCATAGCGTACCACTCCGCTTCGTCCAATTCAAGTGATGCATTAGGTGGGTCGGAACGCATCACTTGCTCTTCCTCTTGGCCTTGATTGAGGCTTGCCAAAATGGCACCAAACACTTCCTGCTCGTCTAGTCGAGCCAATTCCGCCAACTTTTCAGGTTACGCTCTAATGCAGGACTGTCAGAGGTGGGTCTAGGTGGAATAAATGGTGGGGTGCCTAATAGGGTATGAGGCGACCCAGGGGATGAGATGACGATGGGTGAACGTGGCTGTTGGCTTTGATTCAACTGGGTAGATGGTTTCTAAGGGTTGGATTGAGAGTGGAGGAGGTGGACACACGGTTGGTGATGGGGCATTGTGAAGGTAGGCTGGAATGGGGTCATGCGTTGCACCCACCAGAGTTATGTTAGGAATGAATGGTGGTGGGGCAGGCTTGGTGTATGGCTTATTGGCAGCCGTAGATGACGGACGCTGCCTCGATTTCGAAGGGGTTTGGGGCTTTGGCTTAAGGGTAGCTTTGGGTTTTGGTTGATGAGTATTGGTAGGAAGGGTTGCGATGGCTTTGGTGGTTTTAAAAGGAGGTTTCATGGGTGTTGTGGTAGGCTTCGACCGAGACAGTCGCTGGGAGGTGGAGATTCCCCGCCGTGCATAGGTTTAATTTGGACAGAGGGTTTTGAGGTTTTTCGAGGGCTTGGGGGAGGCAAAGTTGAAATAGATGACGAGGAGAAAGAACTTACCGACGAGTCATTTCTGAAGCTCATCTTTTGGTTCTGACTATCAAACACTGACGACATTGTGGCCGGAGAGACGTTTGAGTAGATCGACAGTGAAGGAAAACGAGAGAACTAGGGGTTTTTTTTTTCTTTTTCATAGAGGGCTCAAGGGTAGTGGGGAAGAAGAAGAAAACGAAGCATTTTGGTCTTTTTATAGGCAGGGGAGAGAGAGTGGGGTGACGTCAGGCGGCGTCTAACATCCGTAATAAATGCGAAGTCGAAGAGATGTTCTTGGGTTTCTAAGCATTCGAGTGATTTGTATTTTCGAGACGTGTCCCTTCAACCGGGGCCATGCGTTAGACTTAAGTCTGACGCATCCATTATTCCCATCCCGATTATACACAACTTTTTTTTTAAAAAAAAAAAAGTAAAATTTCTAACTTATGAAGGCAATAACAAAGAACAATCAATCTTAAAACACAAACAAACAAACAAACCAACAAACTCAAACGCATTGGTACAATACATAATGCAAAAAGAACAAGGAAAGAGGAAGCGTCCCTGGAATATATATCGATCCGAATGCAGGGATGTTTCGACGCGGGCCTCAGCTGGCTTCGCGTAGTGCAAGAGATGACTTTTGACGTTCCATGCCATCTTCAAAGTATGGCTTCACTCTTTGGTCATTTACTTTGAACGCATTGGTGCCATCCTCCCGTGTTAATTCCACTGCTCCATATGGAAAGACTGCTTTAATGATGAATGGTCCTGACCACCTTGACTTTAACTTCCCTAGGAACAAATGCAAACGTGAATTGAACAATAGAACTTTTTTGGCCAACAACAAACTCTTTCTTACTAATGCGTTGGTCGTGCCAACGTTTTGTCTTCTCTTTGTAGAGCTTGTTGTTCTCGTATGCGTTCAATCGTCAGTCCTCAAGCTTGTTGAGCTAAAGTTTGTGTTCAATCGCCAGTTCTCAAGCTAAAGTTTACCCCAAGTTCAAATTTAGTTTCTTAACTGCCCAAAAAGCCTTATGCTCCAACTCTAGGGGTAACTGACAAGCTTTTCCAAATACTAGAGAGTATGGAGACATACCTAAGGGGGTCTTGTAGGCAGTCCTGTAGGCCCAAAGTGCTTCATCCAGCCTCTGTGCCCAGTCCTTCCGCGATGCGTTGACAACTTTCTCCAGGATAGATTTTATTTCCTTATTGGATACCTCAGCTTGACCATTTGTTTGTGGGTGGTAGGCGGTAGCGATCTTGTGCCTAACATTATATTTGGCAAGTAATTTAGAAATGATGTGATTAATGAAATGCGTACCTTCATCACTTATCAGGGCTCTTGGTGTTCCAAAGCGTGTGAAGATGTTTCTGGTAAGAAACTTAGAAACAGTGGACGCATCATTTCTGGCACAAGCTACTGCTTCTACCCACTTTGATACATAGTCTACTGCAAGCAAGATATATTGTTGGCCGCAGGACAGGGTAAAAGGTCCCATAAAATCAATGCCCTAAACATCAAATAATTCAACTTCGAGAATATTGTTCAAGGGCATTGCGTCCCTTGAAGAAATATTTCAGGTGCATTGGCAGGGGTCACATTTACGAATAAACTCCCTTGCGTCTTTGAAGAGGGTGGGCCAGAAGTATCCGCTTTGAAGAATCTTTGCAGCGGTTCTTTGCCCACCGAAATGCCCTCCGTAAGGAGAGTCATGACACTCAGCCAAGATGCATTGTGTCTCCTCCTCCAGAACGCATCGACGCATTATGGAGTCAGGGCCTTATTTATAGAGAAATGGTTCATCCCAAAAATAAAATTTGCTGTCATGTACTAATCGTTTCTTTAGCTGAGAGTTGAAGTTCCCAGGGAATTGCTTGGTAGTTAAATAATCCGCGTACCAAGGTTCCCTGTCTTCAACTCTGAACAAGCTTTCATTAGCAAATGCATCCTTGATTTCACTTTCTTGATCTTGCATTTCTTGATTTTCTAACCTGGATAGGTGGTCAGCCACCTGATTCTTAGTTCCCTTTCTGTCCTGAATATCAATGTCAAATTCCTATAACAGAAGCACCCATCTTATTAGTCTTGGCTTCGCGTCCTTTTTACTCATCAGGAACTTTATGGCTGAGTGATCTGTGTAGATGGTGGCTGACACACCAACTAAATAAGATTTGAACTTCTCGATGCCAAACACTATAGCCAACATTTCTTTTTCAGTGGTTGTGTAGTGTTCTTGAGAGTCATTTAGTGTCTTGGACGCGTAAGAGATGGGATGTATCAAATTTCCTTTCTTTTACCCTATCATTGTTCCTACTGCAACATCACTCGCGTCGCACATGAGAATAAAACATTGCATCCAATCCGGTGCTATTAGTACCAGGGCTATAGTCAATGCATATTTCAATGTTTCAAACGCGTCACAGCAGTCTTCATTGAAATCGTAGGGTCGGTTCGCCTCTAGTAATGCGCTCAGGGGTCGTGAAATTTGAGAGAATCCTCTAACGAACCTTCGATAGAAGCCAGCATACCCTAGAAAACTTTGTAGAGCTTTAACATTTGATGGTGGTGGAAGTTTAGCTATGACATCTATCTTGGCTTCATCTACTTCCAACCCAGCTTTAGATACTTTGTGGCCTAAGAAAATTCCTTCAATCACCATGAAGTGACATTTTTCCTAATTCAGCACAAGGTTTGTTTCCTCGCATCGAGCGAGGACGGCTTCCAAATTATCTAAGCATGATTGGAATGAGTCTTCAAAGACTGAGAAATCGTCCATGAAGACTTCAACGTTTTTCTCTAAGAAGTCAGAGAAAATAGCCATCTTACACCTTTGGAATGTTCCAAGTGCGTTGCATAGCCCAAAAGGCATGCGTCTGAACGCAAACGTTCCAAAGGGACAAGTAAATGTTATCTTCTCCTGATCTTCTAGGTCAATCAAAATCTGGTTATAACCAGAGTATCCATCAAGAAAGCAATAAAATTCTTTTCCAGCACTATCAAGCATTTGGTCAATGAAAGGAAGGGGGAAGTGGTCTTTCTTAGTTGCCGCGTCAAGCATTTGGTCAATAAAATACAGATGCGTTAGCCCGTGACAATCCTTGAAGGTAAGAGTTCATTATTGCTATTGACTATCATAGTTGTTCCC
Source organism: Benincasa hispida (assembly GCF_009727055.1). Lineage (NCBI taxonomy): Eukaryota > Viridiplantae > Streptophyta > Magnoliopsida > Cucurbitales > Cucurbitaceae > Benincasa > Benincasa hispida. The sequence continues at coordinate 60,034,653 of NC_052358.1, read as the reverse complement.
TCTTTCTTGGGAACGCATTGGACTGGGCTTACCCAGCTACTGTCGGATATAGGATAGATCACTCCCGCATCCAACCATTTAAGGATTTATTTTTTGACCACTTTCTTCATTATGGGGTTCAACCTTCTTTGAGGCTCAATCGATCCCGACTTCCCTTCTTCCAGCCTGATCTTATGCATGCAATAAGATGGGCTAATGCCACGAATATCCGCTAGCATCCAACCTATTGCTCGCATGTGCTTTCTCAGCATCTACAAGAGAGAGTGCTCATTAGGCTTAGTAAGATTCACGGAAATGATCACAAGTAAAGTTTTGTTTGTTCCAAGGAAGGCATATTTCAGGTGACTAGGTAACGGTTTCAACTCGAGTTCTAATGGTTCCTCTAGTGATGGGCACGTTAGTTTCGTCCGCCGCTCACTCAGACTTGGCGGCTCTGGTTCTTTCAGGTTCTCCTCCAACGCAAGGACCTCGCACACATGGGTCTCCTTTTCAGGCAACTCTAAACTATTCAGCTGACAATATTCACTATCTAGGAACTTTAATGTGTTTAACACATTAAACTTCACCTCTTGATTATCTACGCGCATAGTTAATTCTCCTTTATGCACGTCAATTAAAAATTTCCCAGTAGCTAAGAAGGGGGGCGTCCAAGGATAATTGGTACCTTCTCATCTGCTTCATAGTCCAAGATGATAAAACCTATTGGAAATATGAAGTTATCAACCTTTACCAGAACATCTTCAATCTTTCCTTCTGGGTACTTGATTGTTCTATTAACAAGTTGAAGAGTAACAAAAGTGGGTTGTGTTTCACCAATTCCCAGTTTCTTAAAGATTGAGAGTGGCATGAGATTAATGCTAGCTCCCAAATCGCACAACGAATATCCCACATCTAACCCTCCTATCGAGCATGGAACTGTGAAGCTCCCAGGGTCCTTCTGTTTCTTGGGTAAACTGTTGCTTACTAACGTGTTGCACTTCTGTGTTAGTGCAATTACTTCCATTTCGCTAACTCTTCTTTTCTTCATCAAAATGTCCTTAAAAAATTTTACATATTTTGGCATTTGTTCCAAGGCCTTTATAAGTGGAATATTGATATGCAATTGCCTCAGGAGCTCAAGAAAGCGCTTGAATTGTTGTTCATCAGACGTCTAGGGAATGGTGCGTTCAGCGGCACTGCAAGTTTTCCCACATTAAACGTACTTGATTCTAAATGGCTTATGGTCTCAGGCGTTCTTCCTTCTTGATCTTCTACTTCCATTGGACGTGTGTTGTGTTATTTTGAAGGACTGTTGTTTCTTGGATTCATTCTTCTTTCTTCAAGAGCTTTTCCACTTCGCAATATCACTGACATTGCTCCTTTCCATTGTTGTTCCCAGATGTTTGAGTGTTGCTAGGCAAAACTCTAGGCTACCTGTTCTTCAACTCGCTCGCTATCTGCCCTACCTATATTTCCAGGTTTTTGATAGATGACGTGTAGCTTTTTAGCAACGCGCCATTCTAGGCTATGTACTCCTTTAATAGGTTCTCAAGCAGAAATCCTGAGCTAGACGCCTATCCTCCTCTATTAAAGGACTGTTGATGTGGCTGATGTGTTGATTGAAATGCAGGTGGTGGTCCTTGCCTTTGTTGTTGGTTCACCCCTGGGTGCTGCTTCTGATGATTTCCTCTTGTCTAAGAAAAATTTAGATGGTTCCTCCATCCAAGATTATATGTATTGGAAAATGGGTTATTTTTAATGAAGCATACTGACTAAGGATTTTGTGGGCAATCAGCATAGGAGTGAGGATGTCCACAACCCACACAGCTAACCATGGGCTACCCAAATGCTTCTACCTGATTCACCTTCTGCTGATTTGATGCATTTCCTAGTGATATGTTCTGCAAAATGCTGGTCATCGTAGCCACTTATGCAGAAAGTGTGGCTATTGCATTGGAATCGATAGAATTAACATTCTGAGATCTCTTCTTTCTGTCAGCTCTTTCGTCATATGTATCGTCCACCCATTCCATGTTGTGCTTAGCAATACAGTCTAATATCTCTTTAGCTTCTATATAAGATTTATCCATATTCTACCAGCCGCCGCTGCGTCTGCTGCCATCTGCGATGCTCTACTCAATCCACCATAAAAAGTCTCCATCTGGATAGTTAGTGGTAGTCCATGATTTGGGCAATTTTTTACCAATCCCTTAAAACGCTCCCATGCGGCGCTTAAGGTCTCAGCTTCTTCTTGTTCAAAATTCATAATCTCTCGATGCCTCCTCGCGTTAGTGGTAGGTAGGAATATTTTTGCATAAATTTCTCCACCAACTTCTCCCAGGTGGCGATTTCACCAGGCTCCAGTGAGCTTACCCATTGTTTTGCGTCATCATGCAAAGAATAGGGGAACAAAGACAGCCTGATCGCCTCTGGGTGATTCCAGGAATCACAAATGAATTACACGTTTCCAGGAAACGCTTCATGTGGGCATGACGATCTTCACCTCGAACCTCGTCCCATCTGGCTTGGGTATATGATTCCTTGAGAGAAATCATACAGTACAGGGGACGCGTACTCTCTCATGGGACGCGTGCTATTGTTCGCCATTAGAATCGGATTTTGTGCAGCATGAGCTAGTTGCTGAGCTAAGTTCTGATTTGCCTCGTCCCATCTGGCTTGGGTATATGATGCCCTGATCAGCTGCCTGACACTCAGAAGCTTTTCAGACGCCGCCTATTACAAGTGCCCATACTTGCAAGTGGTGATGTGACACAATCAGCCTGGATCAATGAATCTTCTTTGCGTTGAATTCCCTCCGACGCATGGCCCATGCGTTAGAACTTTTGTCTGCAACACTTCTTGATTATGCGTTAGCTTCTTGTTGAAATCCTGCAATACAATGTGTTAGTGTTGCAGTATTTAGTAATAAAACTTCTTTTGCATGAGTTTGCTAATGTTTGGTATGTATCTCGTTCCTTTGTTGTTTAATTTTCAAAGCATGTTGTAATTTGTTGTTAAATGCATAATTTGTTTGTTTGATTGTGAATGTGGTATTTTTGTCACAATTAGTTTGGAACAATTGATGGGTGGAAAAAGGAGAGTAAATATGCGTGCATCTTATGATATGCACTGATCTCCATGCATCGATGGTCATGCATTGGACTACAAAATATGCAATATGCGATGACCATGCATTCCTGCCACAAGTTTTCTTTCTTTCTTGCCAAGTATACGAGAACGCAAGTTTCTCGGGATGATCCGAGGTCGAACTCAGGAACTTGTAACTAAATGTTGCGAAGCAATGTGTTTGAGGCGATGAATAAAAGAATAAGGAAATTAAAAGACTATGTGCTACTCCTACTCCTAACTAAACAGATTGAGCAATAGAAGTATGACTATGAGAATTTGTAGAGACGTGGCAACTGTTAACGCGTAATAAGATGTATGAAAAAATAAATAGAATGGTGGAGGGGATAAATTCACCGCATCATTAAGCTTGATCGCAAGGGTAATCCCAGCTCACCACACTAACGCGTCGTATACCTTTCGATAGTCAGCCGCATGCTTATATCTCTATAACGCATGGTTGTGTTGAACATAAGATTATTCCTATCTCTAGGAACACTGCTTACTTTTCTTAGTGAGTTCCACTACTTACCCTCTCGGGTAGTTAGTCACGGCTAATCAGCTCATAGACAAGCATTGTGATAGCTCATAGACAAGCGTTGCTACAGCATCACACTAAGTAAAGAGGATTAACTCACCATACTCGCGCAACGCACACCTCTCGGTAGTTTGCTACATGCTTCATATCTCTATGCCGCATGATTGAGTATGCGATAACGCTTGTGATTTTTACTTAGTTCGTTGCAATGAAAGTAAAGGATGATAAAGAAGGAGATAATAAAAATGGTGTCGAAGGAAATAAATAGATGCATTGATTACAAAATGTAATAATGTCTTAAGCCAAAATGTAATACAATACAGAGATAAGAAGAGAGGTGGAGGGCTAGATGTAGGCAATCTCTTGCTTCCATCAGATGTATGTCAAGGTTGCCACTAGTGCCATGGATGGGTAGTGGAGTAGTCTCTCTCGAGCTCTATCTCCGGTAAAACTCCGGTCGTCACTCGGAATGGGTTGAAGGAATGAAGAACTCTCAAAGAATGTCTTGCTCATGCTCTCATCTGTGATCACAAGGATCTACCTTAAGATAGAAGCTCGGATACCTTGAATTTGGGCTCTAAGGCTCTATTTATAGAGCTCAATCGCCAACAGCATTGATGGTCCTGCTCTGAATCAGTGCCACTTTTGGCGCGGTAGGTGAAATGTCAACATCACCTTTTTTATACTCCCAAGGTATGTGTTCATGCTTGTTTTTTCCGAAGTACCAACGCATTCCACCTACCTTGCGATTAATCTTCTATCATGGTTATTACTCTGTAGCCGCAACATCCATGTGATGAAAATATGTGATCACCCTTCCAATGGTCTGGGATCAACGCATGCGATCAACTTTGCAATGGTCTGGCTTCAGCGCATGCGATTGATTCCTACGATAACTACAAATAGACATTTTGACACCGTATAACGCATGATATAGGGTTAGCAAGGATTTTTAGTGCTGATCGACGCAAGCTCATTTTTCACATAAATTCTTAGTATTATCAATGCATATTCTGCTTGTTAGCCCTCATAATTCTAAATAAAAGGCTATAATAGATTGTATTTCTACCCGCTATCAACAATCTTGCTTTCGCTCAAAGGTGCTCTTTGATAAGAGTTCCTTCATCCACCTCCTACTAAGACTTAGTCAAGACCTTTTCCAAATTAGCACGTGCCTCTTCTAGTTGTCAACCTAGCATTGTTATCAAAGAAATCTTAATTACACGCCTAGCACCTTTTCATCTCCGTGCCTAGGGCTTCTTCTTGGACTAAATTCCAACGCCTAGTACTTCCTAGGTTCACCACCTTTTTCCTAGGCGTCCAATATAGTTCACCACCTCATTTGTCCTTGGTATTTGGCCAACACCTTAGGTAGGCACCCAAACTTCACATTGTGTCTAAGCTACTTCTTTTTGGATCATATGCTCAAGATGGCTTTCTCCTTCTTCCTTATTTTGTGTCTAAGTGGTACTTAAATGATCTAAGGTTTCAACTAGGCGTTCAATATGCCCCTCCTTAGAGGACCAACCACACTTCCCTTCCTTGGTGGGTGCTTTGAACTTTTCCTATGCTACTTACTGAGAGAAAGCCTTATTTCCCCCTACTTCTACTTAAAAATTATTAGTTCTTCATTCTTTCCTACTAGTACTTATTCATTTTCCTTAATTCCCCATTATACTATAAATTCAACTCTTCCTATGTTTATCCACAAGATTTCAGTACTTAGAACTTTCCTACTTCCACTCCTTTTCGTAGTATAGTTTAAATACTTAGTCAAAATTTGGTCTTGAAGTAGATTATTATCTTGTGAGTCCCAAGCTTAGTTGAGGGTCTACAATTATCTACTTCGAGTGGAAGAGTTACAACAGCCACAAGATTATTGATTTCAAGGGTAACCATTACAATAGACATAACAGTTTCAGTTAGTTCACATCATGCAAATAATAAACAATAGTAGCATTCACAGACATGATATCCATACCAACAGATATTAAGATAGAATCCAAAAACCTTTTTTAAGAACATGGTCAAATGTAGTATAGTATTTACCTTGAGTATCACTCAAATCACACTCAAGTTCGTCAGTATTATAAGTAGTACGCATACCAAGAGGGTAGTACTCTCAAAAACCCTAACTTCATCTAGATTAGTCCTAAAGATTTCTCTAGAGATATACAGACCAATATTAGTATCTCGACTAACAACCCTAAAGCCACGAGCAGACTCAAAGAAACTACTTGAAGTAGACTTTTAAGGTTTAGGTTGAATTTCAATAATTGGGCCAAATAAGTCGTCATGGTCAAAGCTTTAGTGTTCACAGCGGCTTGCTTCTTCTGAGTAGATGAGGTAACAGAGCCATAACATGTTCGCTTTATAGAACTAAACTTATATGTTTTAGGTTAATGAGAACTTAGGTTAATAAAAACACAATCTCATGGCCTACAAGTTTTGCCTATGTATAATGTCAAAAATAAAGGTTTATGTCTAAGTTCTTTTCCTATGTCAGTTTTTATGAAAACCAAGTTTCGCTTAGCCCTTTCAATATTAAACTCAACTTTTGTATAGTGATTTAGATGACCAATCTAGACTAATAATAGAAATAATTTCAATAAAACAAACCATGCTACTAGAATGTGCAAAGTTACATTTTGTGCATGAAAGGTTTATTCTTCTCCCTTGGGATATTTACATATTTGAAAAAACTGGGTCTTAATTCATTGGAAAATTCTTTCCAAAGATGCTATGAATCTGATACCATTTCTTTATCAAGAGATGTGCCCAATTGTTAAATAATGGAATTGCAATAGAAATACAATTCTAGAATGTGCGCCCATTTGCACCAATTTCCTTCAATAAATACAAAAAATTTTAAGAACAACTCCAAAATTTAAGGATCAAGAATTTTGAATGACCTCACTTGAAATGTTTTCATTTTCTAATAATTCCTTCCTAATTAAAATTTTAAAAATATATACTTTAAAAGAATTTAATAACTTAGGTTTTTAGAACTAAATAAGTCTCATAAAAGAAATTTTGGCTCCATTTGGGATTGTGTTTGTAATCATGAAAAGTGATTATAAAAAAACTGTCTACCTTATTTGGTAAAATGAATTATTTATTAATTTAACAAAATCACTTTCTAATTTTAATATAGTGTAAAAACAGATAAGATATTAGCTTTTAGATTTAGTTACCCTAAGAATTTGTTAACTTCTTAATCATTTAACTAAATATATAATAATAATATCATTTTATATTAATATATTTTGTTATATATTTTTAAATGTTAATTAATTATTCTTTTATAAGAATTATTTTTTAATCATTTGCCCGAAAAGATATTTTCTAAAACTTTTATCAAATTATTTAGATTAAATAAAATTAGTTCGAATTTAAATGGTAGACATTTTAAAATTAATTATCTAGACAAAAACAATTAAAATAATAACTCTTAATTTGATACATATAACTAAATTACATAAAGTTAGTATTAATTTACCAAACACCATAGCTAGTTTTTTTAACTTAAATTAAAGTTCATCAAACACTATTTTACTTTTTTTTTTCACGGCTGAATCTTCTAAAAGCACAGCTACCAACAATTATTTTAAACGCTACAACAATTCTAAACGATAATGAAATTCACAAACCATGAAGTTTCATAAAACTTTAAACGGTGAAATTCACAAACTAAGATTGTAACTCATTTTTTGTTTTATTTACCGCAAGCTTTTAAACAGTCATGGTGTGTCTTTTTTTTTTTTCCTTTTTTGAAATGTAGGTTTTTTATTTAGGAACTTTGGGTTTAAATCTTTAAGTTTTTATCCCTGAAAAAAAAAAAAACTCATAAAATATAATTGAAATCTAAAACAAGAAGGAAGCTCTTTCGAAATGGCCAATAATACAACTTATACCAATGTAAAATGACTAGTGTTACCCCTTCCAAAAATAACGAAGAAATGGCTAGACAAATGACTTCTCGAATATATTTTTTTACATAAAGCGCATATGTTCGTTTTTATTAAACTTAAACATCCCCCACAGTGAAATTCACAAATAATAACCATAACGTAGTTTTTTAACCAAAAACTTTTCAACGGTCATGGAGTTCCTTTTTTTGTCTTTGTGAGTTGCAGGTATTTTCTTTTTAGGGATTACGGGTTAAAATCTTTGGATTTTTATCTCTAGAAGAATCTCTAAAAATGTACACAAAACTAAGGCAAGAAGGGAGTTGTTTAGAAGTGGTCAATGATGCCCCTCTAAAATCGACAAAAAGAAATAGCAATTGCTACCACTTTCAAAAATAGAGAATAAAATTTTAGAATGTGTTTCCTAATGAAACTTCTCATTAAACTTGAACATCCCCCACTGTCAAATTCACAAATGGTGACTGCAACTCAATTTTTGTTAAACCCAAGATTTTAAACCATTATGTGGTTTTGTTAAAGTATTTTATTTGATTATGGGTTAAAATATTTGGGTTTTGATCTTTGGAATAATATCTGAAAATATACACAAAAACCAAAGACAAGAAATGAGTTGTTTAGAAATGACCAATAGTGCCCCTTTAAAATCGATAAAAAAAAAAAAAAAAAAAAAAAAAAAAAAAAGTCAATGCTAGCCCTTTTCAAAAATGACCAAAAACTGGCTAGAGAAAAACTTTGAAAGAGTTTTTTTTTTTTTTTTTTGGATGACTTCTACATACCTTTATATTTCATGACATGTCCCCCATTATCGTATTAATTATAATTTTACGTTAGAGAGTACTTTCAACCTTTTCAATGAACTCGTATTCGAGATGAGATCTCCAGCCCAATGCCTTTTTCAAACCCCGAACCCGATTCTATCATAATAGCACAACGAAGAAATTTAAGGGGAGACTCGATGTCCTAATGATATTGAGTTAGGGGTGAACTCACCAATCCGATTGCTTTTTCGAAGCCCTAACCCAATTTCAAATATGCAACCCGATTGAATAAAATCAAAAACTCGAATGATATTACATGTGATATCGCAATAATGGCAAAACGTCTCAGCCCCACAGTGCCTTTTTTGAACCCCTGTCCAAAACTTGAATGACATTATCCATGATTAATCGGATTGAGATGTTCACCACTATCGCGATGTCACAGGTAATGTCATATGAGTTTTGGATTTTATTCAATCAGGTTGCATATTTGAAATCGAATTAGGGCTGTAGAAAAACGATCGAACTAATGCATTCATCCCCAACCGAAATGGCCGTTAAATCTCCCCTTAAATTTCTTTATCACATTATTATGATAGCATCGAGTTCAAACTTTGAAAAAGACGTCGGACTAGAGATCTCATCCCATACACGAGTTTATTGGAGGTTGAAAGTGTCATCTAACATAAACTAAAGGTCATAAAAAATAGAGACGCACTAGAGGTCATCCATACAAAATACTCAACTTTAGAATGTGCTTCTTATAAAATCCATGAGTTAATTTCCATCCAACTTAAACATCCCACCGTGAAATTCACATATGATGACAGTAACTTTTTTTTTTTACCGAAAGCATTATTTTCTAATTTCTTATTTTTTGTGAGATGCATATTTTTATTTTGGGACTATGGATAAAAGTTTTCGATTTTTATCTCTGTAAAAAACTCCAAAATATACACAATCTAAAACAAAAAAACTCTTTAGAAATAGTCAATGATCATAAATTTAATTTTCAAAAACCAAATAGTTATAATGAAGTGTTATTGAAGGTTTATGTTGAAAACTTAATATACACAACCCCAAAATTTTAGACTTAAACTACTGTATAATATAATAACATAGACCAACAAAATTTGATGGTTATGCTACTAGTGGTGGACATTAGAACTTATTTATCATACAAAGTTCAATAAGAATGTGATAATCAATTTTTGAACTTTAATCAATATCCCAAACAAAAGTTTATTTAAAAAAATTTATTACATCTAATTCCATAATATTACCACAAAATCAACTTGTGGAATGGCAAATCAACATCAATACTTTTTACCATAAATGTGAACCATCAAGAGGGAGGATCGAAAGTGCATGTATTTTTGCCCCACTAAAAAAAAAAAAAAAAAAGACAAATCCTCCCTTATTGAACTAAGTTTGCATTAATGAATACTAAGAAAATAAAATATCAGCTACACCACACATCAGCCTAAATTTTGGAATCAAGTTTCATGATCTTCCTGAAGAGTTCTTTTGGTGCTGCAAGTTACAGTAACAATCAAATGTAAATATATTGGAGAAATAATTTGAATAATAATAACAAAAATAAAGTTCAAAACTCATATATGAACTTTAACTTTTGTTCCCATCTTAATGCTTCAATTTCAAGGGTTTGTTTTATTCTCCATGCTTAAAAAAATGGGACATTTTTGGTTTGAAACTTTCAAAATGTGTATTCAGTCATTCAACTTTCAAAAAAAAAATAATCATTGTAGTCATAATCATTACTTCACCACTTAATATCTACGTATTCAATACTCATCTCAACCACACAAACAACCTAATATGATTTCACTACATGAAAAAAGACTTAAATAGACATTTTGACATTTTGAAAATTTTCAGAACTAAAAGAGCAAAGAAAACAGCCTAAGGGCAGGGGGAAGAGGGATCCCCCTCCTACAAAACTATAAAATACTTTGTCTCTTATCAAAAAAAAAAAAAGGAACTAAAATGAATTCTTTGAAATTTCAAGGACTAAAGTAAAATAATTTTAAAAATTCAATAACCAAAACAAGACTTAAATTTAAAAAGAGAAATCGTGTTTTAATAGGGGGGAAAAAAGACCAAAAGGATTTTTAAAATTTACCAGGCATGCCAGTAAACCTCTCGTATTGTTCATATGCCTGTCCAACAAACATCTCCAAACCAGTGACGATCTTGACTCCAGATTCTTCAGCATCCTTCAAGAGTCTCGTCATCACCGGAGTGTAAACAGCATCGAACACCAGTGAATAATATCGTAGAGCATGCTGCAAAACAACCAGAAGAAATTAACCAAAGCTCAGATCATCAATCAATACAACAATATTTTATTAAGGACTTTGCCGAATGTTGCCACCTAACACGTCTAGGAGTAACGTAAAGATAAAAATATTAATCGGAAAATGATATTACCATGACATTCATTGGAACAGAGATATAGACGGCCGTCAGTTAATCATTCATTGCACGTAGCATATGCAACAAACTCAATTTAGTGCTATGCTTCAGACATTAATTGGAAAATGAAGGTGCATTTTCATAATTTTCACACTTCTCTTTTTTCTTTTTCCTCAATCTTCCTGACTCTTCTTATTACTCTTCTTTGTACTGCTACTTTTCACTTTTCTTCTTTTTTTTTTTCTCTTGTTCCCCTTCTATTTCTCTTCCGTATCTTCTTTCTCATTCTTCTTCATTTTCTTTTTCTTTCTAATCTTCCGACTCTTAATCTATTCATATTATCATTTTCTTCTCCTGACTCTTCTCTTTCTCCCTTGTGAAATATTAAGAAAACAGAAAAAGATAGGCGCAATAGCCTAAGCTTTGGGACACACCAAAAACATTGTTTATGGTTCAAGTAGATACAAGTAAATTTAATCTTCTCATTTCTGTTACTAACACAAAACAGCCTATGTTACAGGTCATTTCTTACAGTTCAGATAGATACTAGTAGAGAAACACCCGGTGGTAATTAGAAAAATCAAGAAAATGCGTTAACAGGCTGAATAAATAATCCAAGTGCCTAGCCAAAGTAGGAACCAACCGTTTGGTTTAGTAAGACAATTATACTTCCAATAAAATAAATAGAAATCTATAATAAATACACAAGCACGTCATTGGTGGCCACAAACCTTAGAAATTGGTGTTTCCTCAACTTTTGGTTGCATTCCTATTGATGTTGTGTTTGCAAGAATCATATTCTCCTCCGGATGGAAATTATCCAAATCAGCAAGAGTGATCGCATCAGCTCCAATGGTCTCCGCAAGTTCTTTTGCTCGTTCTTGAAGTACAAGGCAGGAAAATGTCAAATTTTGCAACAGGAGCAAGTGTACAAAAAGAACAATTGCAATTAGGACCATGAGCATCATAAATTTATAAACTAATCGTGATGGTTTCGAAATTATCAGCAACCAACATGTGGAAATATTCTTCAAAAGGTATGTGGAAAGGATTCAATCTCAAAATTACACATGGGAGTACAAGAGTGTTTGGCATGCCTTCAAGACTGACTGGTTAAAGTTATAAATAGTAGTAAAACGTGCTTCTTTTAATTACTTCTTTGAATCTTCAATAATCAAAAAATATTTTGACAAATCCCAAAAACAGATGAAAATCATTTACAGTGCTTTTAGATGAAAGTATTTAATTAGCTCTCTTTCAAAAATGTTATGAAAAAAGTGCTTAAAAAATACATAGCTCAACTGGCATAAAGCACATACCCTGAATCTCGACCTTGTATATTGTTGAAATTTTTTTTTGTCAAAAGGCATTGTAAACTTGCTCACACAAGATGACTTTTAGAAGGGCAAAGAGAGCTCTTAACCTATTCAAAACATGTCTCAAAATTTTCCTAACATATGCTTACATAATTAAAATGTTTTTAGGAGCATCACTTCACTGAAGAAGAATTATGTACTTATTTCTAAAGTCATTCCAAACTCGCATTCTCGCCCTAACAAAGTTTTATACCTCTTCCTTTGACTGGCTTTTGGTTCAGTAAGAGCTTCCTGAAAGATCCCCTAATTTGTGCCCATAATTTAGTTTCAAAATGCAATATTGATATCTTGTATGTACAAGTTCCCATCAAGTCAAGATGTCTTACAAGGAGATCCATCAAATAGTAAAAAAATTTATAGAAAGAGTTTAAAAGAAATGACACAAGAAAAGATTACAGCCAAGGAACACGTGGTAATCAAGAGAGAGGTACTATTTTCAACGGTAAAAAGAGAGACACTTGATAGATATAAGCTAACCATATGTACGATTGGCAATCACGACTTTAGCTCCTTTCACTTTCGCACCATAGGCGACTGCCTTGCCTGCTCCACCAGCACCAATGACAATGAATAGCCTGCCGGATAACGGTGAGGTAGATTGAGGGCTGCCAGTATCGTGATCTGTAAAATTAAGAATTGATCAAAAGAGGGAGAAAAATTACTATAAATGAAACTTGAAAAGATGGTGAAGCAAACTATACACGCACCTTGTAGTTTTCCCTCAATAGCAGAAATAGCCCCGACATAATCCGTGTTATAACCACAAAATTTCCCATCGTGTCTTCTTATAATGCAATTAACAGCACCAATTGACTAATGTATTGAACAAAACGTACACCAGTCACACACATAACTAGAGAAAATTGACACCCAGCCAAACTTCGATTTCTCCAGCAAAACCAATGAAGCAGAGATAATTTTTGCATCATCATAACAACTCAATTACCTTTGCCACTGGATGAACCTCATCACAGAACTGTGCTGCAGCCTCTTTATGGGGAATGGTACAACTGCATTTCAAATATATTTACTAGGATGACCGTTGTCCACTCAGAATATGTTAAATTGAACAAGAAAAACCATATGACTTTCTTTTTCTTTCCCTTTCCACATTATTAGAAAACAAGTTCATACTGGATAAATTTATAAAAATTGTATTGAATTCCAAATGTATACATATCATTGAACCTGAATCCAGCGAAGTCTGCGGATGAGTATGTTTCGAGAAAGTTTACTATGTCATCCACCAAGAAATGCACATAAACCCCATTGAAACCTATTGACTTGAATGCCTCATTGTATAACCTGGGTGATTTGCTGTGGGCCACTGGCTTTCCAATAAGTCCGAAGACTTTTGAATCAGGCCCTATCTGTCTAAAATTGTATAATGTTAAAAGGTCTTGAATTGTTGGTTGCCCAGGAGCTGAAATAATTCCGGCCTCGAGGGTAGCAAAAGTAAGATACCCACCAAATTTAGCACAAAGTATCCGTGAAATCAAGCCCCTTTCTCCCATTACAAGCCCTATTACTGGAACCTGAATTCAAATGGACTATAGTGAACATTACCTTAACAACATACAAGGAACTTATATGGCTTATGGAAGTTGTGTTAATTTTATATATAATTAAATAAATCAAAATACATAATCAACCTTGTTAAAGGTGAATAAATAAACATCAAGAAACTACTAAAGAAAAATACATAAATGGAAAATACCCAAAAAAGAAAATAATAATTAGGAATGGACCCTAATTTCTTTTAACACCCTCCCTCTTGGTAGAATGACGAACAACTTGAGTTTCTGAAGAAAACTTCATAAATCAAATGAGCAAATCTGGGATGGAAACAGAAACCCACAAAGAACGAAAACACAAAGTAGTCTAGAAACATAAACCCACGAAAAACGGAAACAAGCTTCCGGGCTGGAAACAAAGGTCCTCATGGAGAGATCGATAACAAAACCTACAAAGAACTTCCAAGTTGAAAACAAAGATCCTCATAGAGCGATCGACAAAACCCTCGAACAATTGATTGGAAAACGGAACATAAATCACAAATGCAAAGTGAACCAAAGCAATCAAACAAACCAAATCAAATGAGCCAAACGAATTAAATCGAACCAAACCAAGTCACTAAACAAATTTCTGAACCGAACTAGTTGCTGAACCAAAAATGAGTTGGGCAAGATGCTGCATTGATCCACGCGAACAATGACTTCGGTAACAGGGGGCACGGACAACAATGGTCAGATAGGGGCGGCGAGTAGCAAGAGGAGGAGCACGACGAATCTAATCGACGGCATGCACCGGATATGAGCGAGGTGTGCGTAACCGAAGAGGTTGTACGACAGAAACTTGAGTGGCGGCGAAAGCTTGAATGGTAGTGAAATCACTAGACTGAAAACCCTAATGTGTTTGATACAAGAGATTTGCTTGGATCTGCCTCCATCAACAGCCGATCGACGGAGGCAGAGGTAGGATAGGATCGACGGAGGCAGAGGTAGGATAGGGCGGCGGCTAAAGTTTAATGAGACAAAACCCTAAGCACTAATACCATGTTAATTTTGTATATCATTGAATAAATCAGAGTACATAATCAACCTTTTACAAGATGAATAAATCAAGCATGAATAAATAGACGGCATGTGCCAGATATGAGCGAGGTGTGCATAACCGGAGAGGTTGTACGACAGAAACTTGAGTGGCGGCGAAAGCTTGAATGGCAGCAAAATCACTAGACTGAAAACCCTAATGTGTTTGATACAAGAGATTTGCTTGGATCTGCCTCCATCGACAGCCGATCGACGGAGGGAGAGGTAGGATAGGGCGGTGGCTAAAGTTTAATGAGACAAAACCCTAAGCTCTAATACCATGTTAATTTTGTATATTATTGAATAAATTAGAGTACATAATCAACCTTTTACAAGATGAATAAATAGACATCAAGAAACCACTAAAGGAAAATACCCAAAAAGGAAAATAATAATGGAAAATAATAATTAGAAAATAAACCCTAACTTCTTTTAACATATGTTTGATAGTACAAGACTGGCTAGTTTGTGCTCTCAAAAAATATATAGTTTGTTGCCTAAAGCTAAAAAACAATAAATACATCCAATGTTGGTATACTGCAACAATCATTGTCTAACATACGAGGCTTAAACAGTAAATGACATAGATAAATAAAGTTATCAGATGTTCCAATTCAATCGTAATCCATAAACATGTTATAAACACATGAAAAAAAAAATCTCATCAATTTCGTTCCAAGTTTATTGATCTACATATATTTATAAATAAATTAATTAATTAAAAAAAAAAAATCTCCATCCAAGAAATCTTAACAAGATTTAACATTTTAGGGATGACTAAATTGTCACAAAATTTGAATTACATCACTGTGATTGTCGTTTATTTATAGATAAATACAACGTTATAATTGCTTGACTTTATATTAGTAAAATTATCTTTTCTGGGCACACTGTCCTCCAGACATAGGTAGTAAAGTATTGTACCAAGCTAGGTTACAAAACGGACATAGGTAGTAAAGTATTGTACCAAGCTGGGTTACAAAACCTTGTGTTATGTCTTTTAGTATTTTTTATTTGTGCTTTACTAATTGTCCTTGAGATTACTATAACATTGTGTGTAACATGTTACATTGTGTGTCATATAACCCTTCTTTCAAAATATAATTTTAAACTTTTATATCATATTAACTAACAAGTGCTAAAGTGAGTTTAGCCCTGCATTAATTTTTTGGTCCATAAGGTCGAAAGTTCGACTCCTAATAATTGTTGTACTTAAAAAATTAAGTTTCCAACTTAGATTCCTTAACTGCTACATTAATTCCTTTTAGAAAAATATGGCCACATAATTTGCAAATCCTTGACTTCCGGCTGATAGGATTTAAGAAAAGCTATCAACATAACGTAACTTTCAGCATGTAAACAAATTGGAATGACATGAGCCTTCAATGCATTAAACTCAAGGATATGGTGCTTACTTGTGAATGCACAATTATGTGAAAAATGCGTGATACATCAGTGATATCCAAGGCAGTTGTTGCAATCTTCACAATATCAGCTCCACTTTCTTGAATTCTTGCGACAAGCTTACCAAGATCATCTAGAGATGGAGTTTCTTGATAATTGTGAGAAGAAACAATAACTTTAAACTTTTGTGGCTTCTTTCCACGAATGGAATCAATGAATTCACGAGCAACCTGCAATAAGAGAGTGGAAAACAAAACAAAACTACTTACTTCTTCATCATCTAAGTAACTTGTTTCAGAAAGAAACACTATCAGTGGAGAAAAATCAATGACAAAAATCAGAGAAGGAAAGATAAAAGATAGTCTCGTCAATGTATATAAAACTATCTATTTTTGTTATCCAAATAGCATGTTTTGGAAAGGAAATGCTATCAATGAAGGAAAAAACTGTGTATAAAACGCAGAGAAGAAAAGATAAGAGATATTTCCAATATAAAGGCCAAGAGAACTCTAAATGAAAGAAGAAGGGAAGATTTCACAGTTATCTTTGACTTAGCTGACTGCCAAGCCAAGAAGATTGCAAAAAAGATTCCCAATTGGTAAGGATTTGCATAAATACAAAATTCCTTGAATAAGGTGCACGAAGTACAAGTAAAAAATGTAACTAAGTCCTAGAAAATTTCACGACACTCCTTTGCAAAAGAATTTCATAACATAATTCAACAAAAAATATTGATTGCTTGAGCTGCTCAAACTGCTTTCAATTAGAACACAAGCATAATTTAGCCAAAGAAGTACGAACCACGTTGCGGGTGCATTAAAGATAAATATATTTTATTAGTAGGAAATTAACCTGAAGTTCCACATCAACGTAATCTGCTCCCAACTCCATGGCTAATCGAAGTACCTCAAGCCGTTCATTTTCATCACCATCATATTGGCCACATTCCCACTTAGGTCTAGAAAATATAAATTAATGAATTAAACTACACACATTCTGCTAAAAAACTATTAAAATTGAAAACTATAATTACTTTTTTTTATAAGGAACATCTATTAAAATTGCAGAATGGGGCCCTACTGGAATCTACAATTACATAATGAGACTCTTTCAGTGAAATGGTTAGGGCGTTTCCACATGGAGCCCAATACTCTGGCGGAGAACTGTTGTGAACCCCACCCTTTTGGATAGGTCTCAGGCAGTAGGATTAAGGGTTTTTGTCAGAACCCTTGGTCTACTATTACTTCGGGTTTTCCTCTATTCTCTCAATTTATTAAGTGTTCTATTAGGGATGGGTTAAACACCTATTTTTGGGAGGGGTTTGTAGGAGGGGGGGTGATACGAAAACCCTAGCAAATTAATATTAGGAACCTTTTGGACATGTGAACCCCTAATTTTCAAACACTATAACCCCCCAAATCATTTCAAACACTATAACCCCCCAAATCAACTTGAGTTTAACCCTAAAGATTGGGTTAGACATGAATTGCCTTAAGATCAAAAATATCTTGAGACAAAGAACAAGTTCTTTGGCCCAATATTCAAACACTTCACAAGATAGGATGATCAATCCCACTTGAATGTTCTTAGTATGCAACTCATCACCTGAATTGCAAAATTCAAGAAGCTCTCTGACTAATCTTGAAATTAGAAGCTCAAGGCTAAAATTTAATAAAATATTAAAATTACATCAAATATTAAATAAAATATAATTAATAATTTATGCCCTAGACGGTTCATATCACTACTCTTCAGTATTAGTGTATGACTTTGCTTCACTTTAGCCAGTTAAGTTGTAAGTTGTTTATAGCATTGATCTTTTTGTACCTTACTCATATATACAAGTAGAAGGCTTTCCTGTATCAGATGCTAAAGACGAAATCACCGGCATTGAAAAATAGCATACAACTGAAAAGTAACTCTAACCAATGTTTATTCAAGATACACCAATTTAAAAAATTCTGTCCCTTGTAAAAAAAAAATAATAAATAAATAAATAATAATTAATTAATTAATTAATTTTGAGATATTAATTTGTATTTTCCAATTGACTTTCATTAACTAGACCTTCAGTAACTGAACTCCAATTAAAAAATATCTCATTTAACTTGTGGAGACTTGAGATTAACGAGTATAGATTGATCGAAGATAGATTCCTGTGGAAACCTGTAAGTAAATAAAGTAGGCAATGGACATTCTTTTGTAAGAATCTGGAGATCTGTTTGCGGGTTGAAAATTTTCAAACTATCCAATCGAATTTCCACAAGATCAGCACCACTAGTTTTTGCCTTACATGCATCAGCAATCATCAAATCAGCCGAATCAGCCATTATGGGAACACATACTAGTGATGAATTTTTCGTTATTTCTTTATTTCCCAGACCCAAGAGGGCAGTTGATGAATCAAGCTGGAAAAAGAAAGGGAGATGAAAATGAAACAGATTCTTATATATGCAATCAAGTCGCTACAAGCACAATTAAACTTCGAGTTAATAATAACAGTCATTATAGGAAGACATACTGGTGGCGAATTTCTCTTCATTTCTGTGTTGTCCATGACTTAGACAGCAGCTGATTAATCAAGCTGGAAGAGTCAAAAATATTAAAAATGAAAAGAAATCAAAGAGATCCTTACAAATGCAGTTAAGTAGCTCCAATCAAACTGCACAAAATCGACCCTATTTGATAAAATAAAGAAACTGAAAAGACTAAAGTTTTTAAAACCTCTACCTGGAGTTATTACTACATTAAAACTAAAGTCTTCAAGAATACCTAAACTTAATTTATAAAGTAAATAAAGGAAAACATGCATAAACCTCTTTAATAAAAATAGATCGAATAATTTAGTTTCAGGATTCTTACTAAAAACAATTTTTCAAATAAATTTGAAATAAAAAAAATAAAAATAAAAAAAAAAACCGTATTTCTAGGAAGAAAACAATAAAAATGGTGTTGAAGAAAAAAGTGCAAAAACATAAGCAACACATATGACATCAGACGTTGTCACATGCCCTGTACGTTCGGACTATTATTCAAAATTTTTAAAAGAAAAGATTGAGTATTAAAAATACTCATTAATTAACCTCACTACTGGGATCAGGCTATGCAATCAAATGCAACATGTTGAATGACTTTAAACTAATGGAACCTAAAACTTCGCCCTTTTGGCTTCCATTCATTTGGAGGTGCATCACTTTCATGCAAGAAACGATTCCACACAGATCCTGCAAACTCACATCTCCAAAGAATGAGATCCAAGTCCTTCCTCTATCTTCCGATAGAGAGTACAACAAAACGAACCAACTAATGAGGGCATCTTCCTCAAAAGCTGATCCATAGTTTTAGCTCTTCCATGTAAAACTTGCCAAGTATAGAACTTTATTTTCCTCCATGGAGCAAAAAACCCTAACTCACTTAAGGGAAAAAGGTCTAACAAAGTACAGAAAAAGAAATTGCACAAAAATCACCCTAAAGGGTTAGGACTCCTCAAACGAATACGGAATATCCCTGCTCTCAAGTCTAAAAAACAAAAGCTTCAAGCATGTACAAAAGAGAGACACCCTTCAATCTTCATCGCTTCCCTATTACATATAGAACAATGAAACCCAAGCAAAAAGAAAAAAGAGATCCTCAACCAAACTAAAACCAACGAGAGAACATAACGTAGAGGGGTCTTATCCCCCTACTAATCTTCCCAAAAGTATATATCCTTCCCCTCCAGCTCTCCCTCACCACACAATGGACCAAATAAGAGAAAGACGGGAGCTCTGGGAAAATATCCTTCCATAAGTTCCAATAAGTTCCTTTAAACCCACCGAACAACCATTCAAAAGGATGAAAACCAAACTTACTAGAAATAATCCAATGCCAAAGAGAGTTAGACTCAAGGAGAAAACACCCAAGCCATGTGGCTAACTGCAACGAATCTTTAAATTCAAAATTTATATCCCCCCCACCCCAAGGAAACCAACCTCTCAATGACCTCCCCCCGACCAAATGCAACCCTTTTCCTTTTCCTTCTTCCAGCCTTTCCAAAGGAAATTGCACATTGCTATCCAATACACTATGACTGAGGACAAATGGAAATGGAAGCTGGAAAAAACAGGGCAGTTCACAACCAAATCTCTCACCATCCACCTCGCTTCCAACGGCCAAAGACAGAACGCTCCTTTGTATAAAAACATTTGGAAGGGCCCCATCCCAAAGAAGATTCGATTTTTCCTTTGGGAAGTTAGCCATGGAAGCATTGGCACAGCTAATGTTCTTATTTAAGGCTCCATGGATTATATCCACCCCTAATTGGTTGTGTCCTTTGCCGTCACAACAATGAGACTATTATGCACATCCTGGTTTTCTATGGCTTTGCACTATCTTTTTGGAGGAGAATCCTATCTCACTATAGCTACAACATGGTCTTTCCTAATGGCCCCCTCATTCTCTTGAACATGGTTTTTATTGGCCACCCCCTCAAGAACAAGAATGAGATAGCATGGACTTTCCTTACCAAAGGCTTTTTCTGGCTTCTTTGGAAGGAAAGGAATCAACGTACTTTTGAAGATATAGAGCAGGATTTTATGCATGTTCTTGATCATCTATTATATAATTCTCTATCTTGGTGTAAATATACATCTTTTTTTTGTGATTACAATCTTACTTCTCTACACAGTGGAAAAGCTATATGTAACTCCCACGGCTTTTATGCCTTTTTGTAATTTCATCCCATCAATGAAATTATCTTGAATGTTTCTCATAAAAAAAATGGAAATTACACATGAGCTTCTCGAGACTTTTACAAACCTAGCTCGAAGCTCTAAAAAGGGAGAAGTAATAAATGAGAAAACAACAAAAAACACGACTCAAAGTAAGTCTACCAACCTTGGAGAAGAAGTCCCTTTTTCATAAAGACCGATCTTTTCCTAACTTTTTTTTTTTTTTTGAAGAGCAATCTTTTCCTAACTTTGTCCGCCACATGATTCCAAAAGAAAATGGCTTTGGGATTACTTCCAAGAGGGAGACCAAGGTAAAAAGAGGGAAAGGAGCCAACCACACAACCCACCAAATCCACCCACCTCAAATGCTTCTCCTCATCACAATTGAGCCCCATAAGTCAGAACTCATGTTAATCTTCAACCCAAATAGAGCCATTGAACATGCATCACTTTCATGCATGGGTGTGCATCAATTTCATACAGACAAATTGTAAGACATCAATTTCATGTACTTAAAGCTACTGGACGTGTATCACTTTCATGAAATAAAATATTTCAAGAAGGAAAGGAGGAAAGTCATCTCCAAATTCATGACTTCTTATGTAACAAAGACATGCATGAAGTCCCACAAAATCCACTTAACATTCTGGTTAAGTTAAGACATCAGTCATCACATAAGGATGTATTTTCAATCACCATACATATCATATAAAATCTATTTGGAAAAGCCAAAAAATATCATCAAATAGTTCCCAAGCTTGCTCTAAGGCATTCCAATAGTAAAAGAGTTACTTACCTCAATTCTTTGAGCTAACAAAAACCTCAGTCCAATCCTAAATCCAAATCTTAAATCTTCAACATTCAGGACTAAGTTAGGTGCTGCAAAATTACTCTAAAATTGCATAAAGAGTTGACCAAAACTGTCCATTCCAAAACTATCTTCAAACCTCCAACAAACAATTTAAACCGAGGCATTATGAACTTCCAGAAGTTAGAGTCCAACTTACCGTAATACAATGAATGAGAGAGAGAGAGAGAGAGATGCGCAAGGAATAAAGAGAGTGTTATATAAAACATTAACTTCGAAAGTATAACCTGATAACAAAATCCAAACATTAAAGGCCAAAAAAATCTTCACACTCATTTTCTTTTATCAGAATTTCCTCAGTTTGACAGTGAAATTATCAACTATTTCTACTTCCAAAAGAATCTCTACTTTACTAACATTTTCTCAGCACGGGCATGTCTCTTTATGAACCAGACGGCTTAAATTACTACCAATAACACCACAAATTTGAACAATGAACATTGTTTGACAGTTGGAGAAAGAAATGCTAAAGCACATAAAAGAAAAGACATGGAAACATGCGATTTAAGAAATGGGGTAGCCATAAAAACTATAAAATTGGGGGAAATTAGTATGGAGGTAGTAAATTAGTAAGAGAGAAATTGAAAGAGAAGGGAGAAATACCCCACCGGCGGCACTGCTTTTGTCGGTAGAGCACGGCGGCGAGCTACTGCGGACGTAGTTGGAGAAGATTGAGAGTGGATTGTTCGTCTGGAAAATGGAATAGCAAAGCAACAGACGCGGCGGTGTTGAAGGCTCTACTTTTCCAAATGGCGAACCACGGTTGGTCATATTTGTAATTATTGTACTCTCTTTGCTTAAAGTTGCTTAAAGTTGTCATGGGTTGTTTGGAGAATATTTTTGGAGAATTTTCCAAAATAGAACAAGAAAGGAAATTATTTATACAAAATAGTAAAATTTTAATTTTTTTAATAGAGATGGATAGAAATCTGTGTATCTTACAGTGATAAAAACGGATAAAAATTTATTAATATCTATCAGTGTTCTTTTTTTATTTCTATAAATAGTTTGACATTTTTTCTAGAATTATTATTAGATATAGAAAAATGAACAGAAAATTTATAAGATATAGCAAATTCTATCAATGATTTGACAACGTCTGAATATCTATCAGTATCTATCAACGTCTATCATTAATAGTTCTAAAATTTTACTATATCTTGTAAATATTTTCAACAGTTTTACCATTTGAAATAATTTTTCTTTTTTTTATTTATGAAATTTTTTCTTTTTAATGGTTGTTACTTGGGCTATACAAAAGTTTTTTTTTTATTATTGAAATGATTTGGCATAAATATCATTTTGGGTTCAATTTTTTGTTATCTAATATCAATAAATCCTAAATTTCTAAAATATTGTTCAACTTTTCAAAAAGTTTTTATTATCTATTAATATTTCCACTCTAAATTTTGGAAACATGTTCATATGTTATATTTCTGTACATAAATATTATTATGGAAAATTATCTTGAAAATTATTTTTTAGGTCCCTATTTTGAATCTAGTTTATCATTTAGTTTTTATGTTTCAAAATGTTATATTTTTAGTTTTTTAAGTTTGAGTTTGATTTCAATTTAGTTCCTAAATTTTAAAATACTATAATTTTATCCTTGAAATTTGAGTCTTGTTTCAACCTAGATCTCAAGATTTACACTTTTAGTCTCGATTTTTGAAAACTTACTTTCCTTATTTGGTGACAATGTCTATTAATTAATTTAAAGTAACTATAAAGTGAAATTTTAAAATTAAATTTATTAGTGATGAAAAATAATGAAACTAAATGAAGTATAATTCTTCTAAATATTTAATAGACATTAACACTAAAGATTAAAAGTGATTGTTTAGAGAAATATTGTGGTTACATGAAACCTAAGGATCAAATTGAAACAAAACTTCAATCTCAAGGATAAATTTGAAAAATTTTAAAACTTACAAACTAACTAAAATCAAAATTCAAAACTTAAATAACTAAAATTGTAACATTTTGAAACTTAGAAACTAAATAAAAATCAGACTCACAACCTATAGACCAAAAACATATTCCTCCCAAATTATAATTATTATTATTTAACTAATTCCGATTAAAAAATTAACTTTGAATGTTTAAATTTAAGATCTGTTAGGATTACATAAATTAAAATTGAATATATTTCAAAGTATATGGACCAAATGATATTTTAACCAGTTAGTTTTTTTCTTCTTTTTATGTTTTGAATATTTTCTTACGTTTTATATGATTTTTGTTCCTCATTTATAAGTCAAGTTGGCAAAAATTTTATTGATTTAAAGCTCCTTGCTCAACAGCATTGCGACGTTATAGGCTAACATTGCAACCTCGCACCCATGTCTTCAAGCATCATGGACAACATTTCCTACCAAGCTCAACAACTATTTTCTTAAATCTCATAAAGTAGGTAGAAATAGATTTTGCTTTCTATTCTGCTCGAAAGAATTGTATACAAACTTCAAATATTTTATGGATTTGCTCTTTACATGATATAGAAATTCTAAAAATTCTAAGAATTCCTTCACAAAATTACAATAATTGACCAAACTATTTACCTCACTCTAAATGGAACTTTTTATCAAATGATAAAGTCGAGCATTAGAACAAAGCCAACCCTTCTTCTTCTTATCATCTTATAGTGGATCCTCAGTCATATGATCATCCATATCAGTACTTCGTAAATAAAATAGAATTGTCTGACGCCAACCATAATAATTAGATTCATTTAACTTTGTGTTCTGTGATTTTTTAGGCTAGGGGAATCACATTAGATACAACCAAATTCTTCGTCTCATCAATAATGTATTTACACACAGATTGTAGCTTTCAAAAACAGAATGAGATTAAAGAAACATAATAAAAAGCTAGGGTAAAATCACAACAAATGATTAGAACAACTACAAAATTGAACGAAACACCCACAAACCCAAAATACAACGGCGTATTCTTCAAATATCTTCACACTCGAATGGGTTTCAGTAGCATCAAAAGCACAAACTAATCGAAAAAAAAGGATTGAGATGAACCCAACTAACAAAACAGGAACCGGAGCTCCCATGCGTCAGTGCGTGGCAATGGAGCATAAATTTTATGGCGGTACATGAACCTCACATGCGGCGGTTTCTAGAAAATGGTGAAGACAAATAAAGGCAGACGATAGCGCTCCTCCTAAGGTGGATGCTGTCAACCAATGGCCATTCGAACTCGTTGATCTAAACTCAAAGCCTAACCTTGTGAGAGCGTAGCCGTCAAACAAATATTCTAAACCTTAAAAGAGGCTTTGAAACCAAGTACTCAGTACTTTGGAATATATTCTCTCTTTTATTATTCAGAATAAAGTTACATATATTTGAAACCAAATACTCGGTACTTTAGAATATATTCTCTCTTCTATTATTCAGAATAAAGTTACGTGTATATATATATATATATACGTCAAACAAATATTCTAAACCTTAAAGGAGGCTTTGAAACCAAGTACTCAATACTTTGGAATATATTCTCTCTTCTATTATTCAGAATAAAGTTACATATATATATATGTGGAACAAAGAAACCCTAGAGTAGGTATATACAATTATGATAAAGGATGATTGTAAAGATTGTTATAAAGATTATTGTCCATAATCAAAACGAGACTGTTGTGAAGATTTTGTTTGTGAAACCAACGATGACTGATCACTAGATTCACCTGAATTAAATGATGGTTGTGCTTCAAAATTAATTTTGACTTCTGCCTCAACATGATCAATGTTTGCTGTTTTTGCTGCTTTTTTTACTGCTTTTTTTTTTTTTTACATAAAATGGCATTTCTATTTCATTAAAAGTCACATCTTTACTGATGATATATTTTGCTCTGCCTCTTAACACCCTGAGGATAGCCAATAAACATATATTTTAGTGCCATCTTATTCTGTTTCCCTTCATTAACATGAGCATAAGTTGAACATCTAAACACTCTGAGATGATCCAAACTTGGAGCTTTTCATGTCCATATCTCCTGAGGAGTCTTTAAGTCTAAGGCAAAAGACGGACTCTTATTAATGAGATAAGAGGCTACTTAGGTAACTCCTTCTCAAAACTTCAAGAGTAATGAAGCATTTGTCAAGAGACGTATTGTACGCTCCATAATTTTTCTGTTAAACCTGTCAGCTAAACCATTTTATTATAGAGTGTATGTAACACTAAAGTGCCTCATGGTTCCCTCAAATTTGCAAAACTTATCGAATTTGTGATTTACAAATTCTAAACTCTCATTGGTCTTCAAATACTTGACCTACCTATCTATTTGGTTTTTTAACTTCTTCTTCCATTTAAGGAATTTCCTAAAAGCTCCATCCTTCCATTTCAGTGGATCCACACCTTCCTTGAAAAATCATCAATAATTAACATGAAGTATCTCGAACCTCCTCTAGAAGGTACCTTTGTAGGACCCCATAAATCTGAATGAATATAGTCCAATATACCTTTTGTAGAATGCTTCCTTTTTCCAAACTTCACTCCAGTAGACTTTTTCATTATGCAATGTTCACAAAATAGGAGTTCAATGTATTTGACTCCTCCAAGCAAACCTTATTATGAAAGAGCTTGTAGACCTCTTTCATTCACATGAACCGTTTAATAAAGCTACCAGCCATCGAACGACGATCGGCGCTAATAGAAGTAGAGGACTCTTCTAGTAGCGAAGGAAAAGGGCTGGGCTTAAATGAAATAGACTCAAGTCTGGGAAGATTGAAGGAGATCCATTAACACAAGGAAAACCCTCGATCCCCTCAAAGAGCCCGTGACTGCCCAAATCAAGATTCTTTCTTTGTGGTTATGGTAAGCAAGTCTATTAGTACACAACACTCGTTTATAAAAGGCGATCCTAAGATCTACGGGCTTCTCTTTTCTCAAGAATGAAAAAAACAACATAGACATATTTGTCTCTTCGCCAGATGCAACAACAACACTATCTGAAACTGCAGTACCCTCCAACACATATAGACCATTTTTTATGGCCCTCTAACACATATACCTTCAGAACTCCCTTCTCAGATTTATAAGAATAACCTCCTCTATCTAATTCACTTAGAGAAATTAGATTTCGTTTGAGTTTCGGAATATACCTTACATTTGTAAATATTATGATCATACCATCATGTAATGCTATTCGAACTGACTCAATTCCTTTTACATCACAAATACCTTTATCACCAAACAAAACTTTTCCCGCATCATTTTCTAAAAATCATTAAAAAAAATATCGATTAGGAGTCATATGATCCATGATTCAAGCATCTTGAATATCCCTGTTGGACATTATCAAGACCGCGGCAGAATCATCAGTAACATTCACTGCATTAACACAAGAAACACTTTCTCGCTTTCTCTTCAGATTTTGACTTGGATCTCGTATGTTTTCCTTTCCCATTATTTTTTCTTACTTGCAACACATTACCATCAAATTTAACAAAATAACCTGAACAAAGAATATGACAATAAAAAGCCTTAATCTTTTTCCTCCATAAACCGAAATCAAAACTAACCTGAACAAAAATAACTTGAACAAAGAATATGACAACACATTACCATACACCTTCCTTTGAATCGAAAGGAACTCTGGTACCACTTGTAAAATTAAAAGGAACTCTAATATGTCCAAATAGAATGTAATAACCAACAGATAAATCGATAGCGATAAATAAAGCATAAGTTCGACGACCAACTGGATTTAAATCTAATTTGAAAATCAGATTGGAGTAATTTTATTAAGAGTAATCAAGATTACAATTACAGAAATTATCAAGAATCAATAATTTGTAATTTAGCCACGATTATTCTGCCTCTTGACCGAGACTAATCATTTAAGCAATCGCTTGCCAAGCCCGACTTTACCACCGGCCCATCACCCACTATACTGAGAAACCCACACGTAGAAAATATGGCCTCTAAAACCGAGACCCACAGCCTGGAAACAACCCACATACCGGAACCCACATGGCTAACAAACTCCTTTGCAAATTGGAGACCCAAACCGCCGAAAATCACCTCCTCTTACCGAAGATGTTGGCGCTGAAAATCCACTGCAGATCGGACGACCCACGCCGAAAAAACCTCTTACGTTGAATGAAAAAACCCCAACGTCGAACAACCTCTAATCGGCAGAAACTTAGACTGCCATATTCTCTCTCTCTCTCTATCTCTAAAGGTTTTATACGGCTGCTCCTCTTCTTTTTTTCTTCTAATGGCTTTCACGATGGAGCCCTAAAGTGGAGAAGATCCGCTTAATTACAAAAGAAACCATTGCACATATTTACTTAAATGTCTCTGGCAAATTACATAAATGCTCTCAAACTTAAAAACACTTAAATTACTTGTTATTTTCAACAATAATTAATTATTTCATCAAATAACTAATTAACCATGAGGTTTTAAGGAATAAATTAAAACAGAAGATGCATCCATTAGCCAAGTTTTCTTCTTTCTTCTCCATCTTTTAGCTTAGTTTTTCATTATTTTGGGTTGTAATTCAAGTATGGATGCTCCCTTTCATCTCAATCTTGTCTATGGATCCATTAGGCAAGGATTTTCTCTAGTTTTGAGAGCAAAACCTTACGTAACTTTTGTGAGATTGCTTATTTATGAATTTTATGTATTATGGGTTATTATCTTTGAATTTGAACTTTTATTTAAATGTATGTGTATGTATGGATTGACATTCCCTCCATGGAGGTATGCTATGAAGCACAAATTCTTCATGTGAGGCAAAGAATCAAATCAGAGACGTATCAGTCCAGATACTTCCCAGATACGCATTTGACACGCGATTTGACATATTTATACTTTCAGATACTTTCCAGATACGTATCTGACACACGATTTAACGTATCTGTTTCTATGCGTAATTTTTTTTAAAGAAAAAAGACAAGTAACTCATCTAAATCTTTCCCAATCTAAAATTAGGCAACCTATTTAAAAAGCTTACTACTCGAGTCCAAAACTAAAAGACAAAAATAATAAATAATGGACCAAACCCTAGACTAGAATCATCTAATCTCCATCTTCACATTTGAATCCTCACAAAGTCCACCAAAATATAAACCATTTGTATATCTTCAACAATAAGTTCTTCGTTTATCTTCATACTTCTCTCTCTAATCTTCTTCTTATTCTTTGCAACATGAGTCACTTTTCTATTGCATTTTATTAACTATTGTACTTCAACATCTTAGATGTTGCTTTTTTTTGTATTGTATTTCAGTGTTTGTATTTTATTTTGTGCTATTGTTATTAACTTGTATGCTAAATTTATCTATATCCTAGATTTTTTTAAAGAAAAAAAATGTAACTTCAACGTATCAGTATCCACGTTTTTTAGAAATATATATATATATATATTAAAAAATACATAAAAAAATGATGCATCCTTAGACGTATCCGTATCTTAGTTTTTTTAGAAATTGACGAATCGCCAAATCTGATCGTATCCATATCGTGTAACTGTATTTGTGTCTGTGCTTCATAGGCGGTATGTCTTGGCTAATAGATTAAAGATTGCAGGTTCTTTACTTGTTCATCTAGCCAAAATCACTTAAGTAGCTGATAACGGGCAGAAATGCACGTTATTATAATGCTAAGTTATTAAACAATGAAGGTTTGCATTGACAAAATATATATAATTGCATCCAAAAAGCATTAAGTTCATAATATTGCAGTCGCAGGCATCCATCGCATGAAAACAGTTAACTTATGTATTTTTGTGCAGAATATGCGTTGACACAAGGCAAAAAACACGATCACAAGAAATCGATAGTCGAACACAGTGTTACCGCAAGGCTTTGTGGTGATTTGCACTCGAAATTATCTGCTCAAGAAGGATTGCCGCATAGAGCTGACGCAACTTGATGGACGCATCTGGGTGAAAAGCATAATAAATCACGATGGGACAGAAAGTTGATGACGGTCGATTCCGAATTAAGTTGACAAGCCGCTAACAAACTACTGTAGCAAGTACCCTTAACTTTTCGGTGACAAATATTCGGCGCATCAGACAGAGAATTAATGTCATCCCATCAGTGCAATCATAAAAGAGGAGCAGACTTTCACCCCGAAGCTCTATAAATACCGAAGGCAACTTATAGCTCTATAAATATCTATAAAATGGAACTTGCTTATCTACATCTGTTCACTCTCTTGAAAGCACGCATGAGTAGCTAAATCTATTGAATGGATTGAGAAAAACTAAGCTAACATGACCTAGGATCTTTATTGCATGCGATTGTCTTGTCTTATGTTGCACCCAACACCCCTTTAGAGCCACTCGAGAGAGAGTCTAAAGAAAGAACCTAAGACTTGAGAGAGCTAGGTTAGAATCTAGACTCGAGAGAGCAAAATTAGATCTGCATAAGCAAGAGACAGGGACTTAGAGATAAGCTCTGTTTGCCAACATGCATCGCATGCACCCTAGAGATAGGTTATGATTATTATGCGGTCTCGTCTGTTTTGTGTGTGTGTCATTTGTCATCGCATAAATAAGTATAGAGGCTTATGTATAGGTCTATATACTTATCGCATATATCGCATGCATTCTAGAGCTAGAGGCCGTAGCATTTGCATTGAGAGATTTTGCTATTGTATGTGTGTTGCATGATCGCATAACATGAACGCATCCAAGGAAGTGTTAGCTGAACCCCTTCTCAACCTGTTCCTCGCATATTCATCGCATCTTCCGTATTATCAACTCTTGTCTTAACTTCGGCCACATACTTTTTATTACTGCAAACAACAACCCAAAAATTTTTTTTTGATGTATTGGTTATCGCAAAGTCTTCTTAAAAATTATCACCGCATACCGTTTTTCCTAGTCCCTGAGTTCGACCCTGAACTTACCAAAGAAACTCAGCAGGATTTATACTTGGATTCTGCTGAGAAAACTTGTTGCTCAACGCATTTATATCACCCATTCATTTCATAATTTCACCACATAAAAAAACGCATCAGAGTTTTTGGCGTCGTTGTCAGGGACTTCGACAATTTCAGTGTGCTAACGGTAATTTTCTGATTTCTTTCAGCTCTCGATCCTCTGGTGATATTACGATCTAGAGATTGAGAGGACGTTCTGACGAAGACTGAGAGATAGCTTGCCAACAACAACAACCAGAATAGACAACATTGCGGAGCAAGCTCTGGAGGACCAGAGCATCAATGAAAACAATGTCATAGTGGAAATCCATTCCTACTGGCAAACGATCGCAATAGGCCCATTCGGGACTATGCATCGCCAAACCTCTACGATTTCTCCCCAGGAATCATGAGGTATGCTCTTGAGGGATCCCAATTCGAAATGAAACTGGCGATGCTGCAGATGATCCAGACTGCTGGACAGTTTGGAAGAAGGCGTGGCGAGGACCCCCACGCCCACCTCCAGAGCTTCATAGAAATCTGCAACACTTTTGTGTTCCCAAATATCTCCACCGAAGAAGTTCGACTAACTTTGTTTCCATTTTCTTTGTGTGATTAGACAAGAAAATGGACTTATTCTCTCGAACCAGAAGAGATAACTTCGTAGGAACAAGTCGTGGAAAAGTTCATGAAGAAATATTTCCCACCAACCGAGAATGCCAGGAAAAGGAAATTAATAACGAATTTTGAACAAGAAACTGAAGAATTGCTCAGCGATGCTTGGGCGAGGTTTAAGAAGTTGGTAAGAGACTGTCCACATGACGACTTACCAAACTGCTTGCAGATGGAGATTTTTTTTACCAAGGATTGAACCCTACTTCGCAGACCACTGCCAATGCAGCAGCAGTTGGTGGTCTGCTTGATAAAACATATGAGGAGGCCAAAAATATACTTGATCGCATTTCCAAAAATCACGAGGACTGGCGAGAAAGCGATCAAAGATTAAGAATTAAAGACAGTGACGTGAACAACGAGGCCATCGCATCCCTTCAGAACCAAATGACTGTGATGATGAGTTTGATTCAAGGCATCACAATTAATAGTACGAGAGCGAAAAAGGGGCAGGTCAACACAATTGCTTAGATGACCGCAAGTTGTGTTATCTGTGGAGACACTCATCCGATGGAAGAATGCCCAGGAAATCTGCAGTCGGTATGCTTCATAAAGAATAATCCCTATTCCGATACGTACAACCTCGAGTGGAGAAACCACCCAAATTTCGCGTGGAAAAATCAACAATAAAGCTTTCAACTAGTGGTGCAAAAAGAAGGGCCACCCGAATTTTTCCCGTAAACCAATGATCCAACGCATAACTAAGCCAGCAGTTTGCAGACACCGCAATCTTCGTCCTTAGAGAGCTTGTTGAAGCAATACATTGAGAAGAATGAATCAGTGCTTCAGAATCAAGCAACGTCCATCCGAAATCTCAAAATTCAGCTGGGACAAATTGCGGGCGAGCTAAAAAATAGACTGCAAGGAGCTTTTCCGAGCTCAACTGAGCTTCCTCGCAACGCTGGGGGTACAGAGAAGGAACAATGCTTAGCAGTCTCCTTGCTAAGTGACAAAAGGACTGCGAAAGTAGGGGAGGAACCCATCACGACCAACTTGAATACGGTAACAACCAATGACCCGTTGACTTATAATTCAGAAAAGCCCGAGAAGATGAACCTCAAAGTTGCGTCCACCCTCAAGCCTTTAAAACATGAGATGGAAGAAGTCCAGCTAACACCAGTCCCGCAAAGATTGAAAGAGAAAAAAAATGATGAAGACAAGATCGCGACAGTGGCAGTAATGCAAAATGCTATGATCCCATAAAAAATGTGCGACCCAGAAATCTTCACGATACCATGCTCCATTTGAGGGGTCTACATTGGCTAAGCACTATGCAATCTTGGGGCGAGTATAAACGTAATGCCGCTATCAATCTTCAAACAATTGAATATGGGGAAACTCACGCCCACGATGGAGACTCTCCTGTTTACGGATAGATCCCGAATACATCCTGAAGGAAAGTTGAAAGATGCCGCAATCTCAATTGATAAATTCATCTTGCCGGCAGACTTCATCATTTTGGATTATAAAGTGAACGAAGATGCGCCCATCATATTGGGACGACCATTCCTCTCGACCGGTCGGGCTCAAATTGATGTGCACAAGGGGGAGATTGTGATGAACATTAACGGAAAAAAGCTCCGGATTAAGGCAATCAAGATTCTAGAGGACAGAGAAAAGAAGAAAAAGCCGTCATGGGCATAAAAAGTCCAACTTGTACAGCAAAATAAGCAGCCCCTGCGTTACTATGCAACTCAAACTCATTAGGGACACATTCCTTTTGAAATATCCTTTTTATACCACTGCTTCATGAACTTTTATCACATGTCTTTTAATTGCTATCATATCTTTGTCTTTATATTAAAAAAAAATGCGATCATGCTGAACGATTGCAGTAAGCGATTTTGTTAACTCTGTTTTTTAAATATTATTTGACCCTCTCGATGTTTTTCTTGCAACGATCGAGGCGAATGATTGCGGAGGCACTACACGAAGACGCAACTACTTAATTTCGTCACCGCAATCCAAAGAAAGTAGATCGCCGCAAAGCAGAATGCGTCAACAAATAATGCGGGAAACAATGCAAATTTGGGGGTTTTATTTTTCCTTGGCTTTATTCCAAATTTTGCACTATCACATCACATTTTAATCTTGAAAATTTTATCACCGCATCCTCTTTGGTTACCACAATCATTTAACATTGATCAATTTAGTAAGTCGTCTCATGCTTTCACTTTGCCAATTATGATTTCAATGATGAAACACATGCTTCTATTTTTTCGTATACACTAGAGTCAACTTAATTTTAGAACAGTCACCTCATGAAATATTTCTAGAAGTTAGTGGTTTGCTAGCTTTCTTTCAAACTGACCCTTTACGGAGCTTCCTAGGAACATCGCATGACTTCTTTCAATCTTTTGGCAATGAGGATATTGCCGCATTTCAAATTTATGGGTGCGGTATTTATTTTCGACTTTGCTATTTTTAGCTTATCAAAAAAAAAAAAAAAAATCATAGCGTTGCGATCGAATCCTACTCGTAGTTGGATGTCCGCATGACACACGTGGGGGCAAGCCAAAACGAAGGTAGGAATTGTGATCAACACATAAAAAATGACCGCAACTCCGATGCCAAATGGGTATGAGTTTAGTTTGAGAAAGAGCGCCATGCTCGTAGTTGGATGTCCGTATGACACATGTGGGGGCAAGCCAAAACAAAGGCGAGGCACTTGGATCAACGCAAGGTCAGAGAAAAAAATACTGCTTAAAATACGCAAGGATAAAAAATTAGTTAACACCCCAGTAAAAAAGTTTTTTTTTGAAAAAAAATCATACGATTTCCCGAAATCTAGTAAAGTCTTTTTTAAGGTTAAACTTATGATCACTAAATTTTAGAAATATTTTAAGAAAATACCTGAATAAGAATTAAGGAAATTTTGGTACATAGGATTTGAATGAGGTATCCTCGATAAATCTAGGAAAAGAGATTGCGGTCGACTTTCTAAAGGAAATCTTTAGCTTATGCTTGAGGACAAGCATTGTTTAAATTTGGGGGTATGATAACGGGCAGAAATGCACGGTATTACAGTGCTAAGTTATTAAACAATGAAGGTTTGCGTTGATAAAATATATATAATTGCATCCAAAAAGTATTAAGTTCATAATATTGCCGTCGTAGGCGTCCATCGCATGAAAACAATTAACTTATGTTTTTTTGGGCAGAATATGCGTTGACGCAAGGCGGAAAGCGCGATCACAAGAAATCAACGGTCGAATGCAGCGTTACCACAAGGCTTTGCGGTGATTTGCACTCGCAATTATCTGCTCAAGAAGGATTTCTGCATAGAGCCGACGCAACTTGGTGGGCGCATCTGGGTGAAAAGTATAATAAATCACGATGGGACATAAAGCTGATGACGATCGATTCCGAATTAAGTTGACAAGCCGCTAACGAACTATTGTAGCAAGTACCCTCAACTTTTTAGTGACAAATGTTCGGCGCATCAGACAGAGAATTAATGCCATCTCATTAATGCAATCATAAGAGAGAAACAACCTTTCACCCCGAAGCTCTATAAATACCGAAGGCAACCTTCAGTAAAGGTTCGAACAATTAGATAATTTTCCCTTAGATAGAAGTAGCTTTTCTTTTACTTCAAAGGCGAAGCAAGAGAAGGGAAGAGACATCGGAAGATTGCTCTGGTCAGCTCGAGAGAGAATCTAGAGGCGTGAAAAAGTGGAGAGAGGGTCGATTCTCACGAGAGCAAGACTATCTTTGGAACAGAGTAGAGAAGAACAGTGTAAAAAGCCTTGGGAAGCAAGAGATTGCTACCAGGACTCTTTATTCTCATTTCGCATTGTTATTTTGCATTTCAACTCTATATCTATAAAATGGAACTTACTTATCTACATCTGTTCACTCTCTTGAAAGCACGCATGAGTAGCTAAATCTATTGAATGGATTGAGAAGAACTAAGCTAACATGACCTAGGATCTTCATCGCATGCGATTGTCTTGTCTTATGTTGCACTCAACACCCCTTTAGAGCTACTCGAGAGAGAGTCTAAAGAAAGAACCTAAGACTTGAGAGAGCTAGGTTAGAATCTAGACTCGAGAGAGCAAAATTAGATCTGCATAAGCAAGAGACAGGGACTTAGAGATAAGCTCTGTTTGCCAACATGCATCGCATGCACCCTAGAGATAGGTTATGATATTATACGGTCGCCTTGTTTGTGTGTGTGTCATTTGTCATCGCATAAATAAGTATAGAGGCTTATGTGTAGGTCCTATATACTTATCGCATATATCGCATGCATTCTAGAACTAGAGGTCATAGCATTTGCGTTGAGAGATGATTTGCTATTGTATGTGTGTTGCATGATCGCATAACATGAACGCATCCTAGGAAGTGTTAGATGAACCACTTCTCAACCTGTTTCCTGCATATTCATCGCATCTTCCGTATTATCAACTCTTGTCTTAACTTCGCCACATACTTTTTATTACTGC
Organism: Benincasa hispida; assembly: GCF_009727055.1. Classification (NCBI taxonomy): domain Eukaryota; kingdom Viridiplantae; phylum Streptophyta; class Magnoliopsida; order Cucurbitales; family Cucurbitaceae; genus Benincasa; species Benincasa hispida. The sequence continues at coordinate 59,998,930 of NC_052358.1, read as the reverse complement.
AAACAACAACCCAAAATTTTTTTTTGATGTATTGGTTATCGCAAAGTCTTCTTAAAAATTATCCCCGCATACCGTTTTCCCTAGTCCCTGAGTTCGACCCTGAACTTACCAGAAAACTCAGCGGGATTTATACTTGGATTCTGCTGAGAAAACTTGTTGCTCAACGCATTTATATCACCGCAATTCATTTCATAATTTCACCACATAAAATAACGCATCAGTAGCAAAGATTGAATCATGTATCTATGGAATATAACATACCAATAGGCCTTAAATTGCATGTTCAATCTAGATTCAAGGACACTTTGCCTAATTAATTAGGCTATTTAATTGGTTAAAACACAATGGAATCCTAGGTCTTAATGCACTTGTTTTAATTCTAGATGGATGCTCTCAAACCCAATAAGGCTAAATTAAAGCACGAAGTTTAATTAGAGTTTAAGCTTTAAGTGATAATTAGGATGTTTGCTTGGTTTAACCCAATGAGTAGATTGCCTGTTGCGTCAATGAGTTGGTTAAGCCAAGTAAGCCATTGTACACATAAAAATCATATGCATATTTAATGAAGGAATTCAAGGATCGAGAATTGCATAAAAACTTCTCTGGCTCATAGAACTAGAATATCCCTTCCTGATTTACATTTACCTGCTTTATCTTTTTATTTTGTGCACATTATCTTTATTCCACATCAAACCCCCTATTTACAGTTATAAGTAAATGGAAGTCTTCCTAGCTAGTTATAGTAGTTGACGAAGAAGGCAAGTTCAGGAGGTCCTATGGAAAGTGCTTCAAAGAAGGACTAGCAAGATCTTCCTGGATCCACCTTATGTCTAGATAAAGAATAGGACTAGCTGGGTAACTCACTCCCCCTTCCATAGTGATTCTTTATGCTATCTCGTTTTGTTTTGACTCACAATCTAGAATGATAACTAATAGGGAGTAGATTGACATAATTTAGAGGGATCATATAGTCAAATAAGAGACTTGCCACATAGTTAATTGACTATATCGAAACGTATCTAGCGTTTCTCTACCAATCAACCTGGACTTGCCACTAATGCTATGTTATTCTAGTAGTAATAGTAGTTCAGTTCGATAATGATAAATTTTATTTGATTGGTGGAGAGAGATTTACGACATTCTTTCTTTAGCCCTATCAGACTTCAAAGTATGTAGAAGTCTAGATAATTGGCTTGCCACAGTTTAAGTTCTAAAGTGTTGCCCAATAGTTAGCAACATCTTCTTTATTAAGTATATTTTTATATTGAAAAACTTTTCTGATCAATTAGGTTTTCACAAAATGTTTGAGTCTGCAATAAAAAAAATTGAACAAGAATGATTTTCATAAAAGAAATATAGGTAAAGTGTCTAGACATAAAATTTAAATAGGGTAAAGTGTCCAAAGACGATGAAGTTCAAATCTGATATGGTTCAACTCGCTCCATTTAGCTTTAAAATTCACTTAAGACAATGTCTGAAAGGTCTCTTGAACTTGATTTCCTATATCTAAGCACATCCAAATAAAATTTCCTAAAATTAACACAATTTAGGTAGAAAAGGATAACTCTTTTATAGAGCTTTCACATAACTATTAATATCCTAGGTCCAATTGAGCCCACAAATGAGCTCATTGGATAGTTCGATCCAAAGGCCAAACAAGTCCTAATTCCATAGTATTTCTAAAAGACTCTATTGAATAGTTCTTCTTCATTCATTTTGGAGGCCCCAAAAATAAAGCTCCAAAAAAGAACTTTTAGCGAATGAACCAACTACTAAAATATACTCCTTAAGCTCTTCAAAGTAGTACGGAATGATATTTGAAGATTGAAGTCCTTGGAAGTAAACATTCTTCTAAGACTTTAACTTACAAAAACCATTCTCATCCTCCATCTTTTGAAAGAAGTGCACTTCTAAATGATCGAGTGTTATATCAAATCACACTCATATAAACCTATACAAACTTAATAATTCAACTCCATCAACTAAATTTCACCGAACTATCATATCTTTCAAAAAAAAAACATACCCAATATATCTTGACTATTAATAATTGTAACATCCCGAGATTCAGGAAAATTTTAGTTATCTAAAATTATTGAGTTTTAATTTTCCTTTCATTTTTAAAAATGGGAATTACATTGAAATAATTGAAAAACTTTTATTGGTTAAACTGAATATAATTGATTAGATATTCGAACTAATTATCTTGAAAATGTTGAATTTTGCCTCTTTTTTTTTATTTTGGATTTTGGAGCCAACTTAAAAGATAATTAATTTTATGTGGTTTTAAACTGATTTAAATATTTGAAAGAAATTAATTTATATCAAATTGATGGATTTTGTGCCATTTAACTTGGGTTTTAAAGCCTAGGTTAAGGTAATTTGAGAAGTTAATTGATTTATTAATTTAATAGAATATTTGAAAATTTTGGAGATATTGTGATAAAATATTTTATTTATCTTTCTAAAATTTGAAAAACAAATGAAAGAATTAAGATTTTTTGAAATTAAAGGAGAGTGAAAAGAGACAGAAAATTCGAGAGAAAGTAATTCAATTTTTCAGCGACAACTTCTACAATATTGTTGATTTTCGGAGTTTGAACCGTTTGATCGTACTAAAATTTGACCAGTCCGTTCGGGACATATATAGCTTCATTTTGAACGGTTGATTGTTGTTTGAAGCTCTGGTTTGTCCGTAATCGCTGCTGAATAGAATGTGTAAAACTGGAAATCCCCCTTCTTTCTCACTCTTGCAAACTCTCCTCATGCAAGACCCTCACTGCCAGCTGCTAGCCTAAACAATTTGTGCCATCTCACAGCAACACCCACTGCCTGTTTATGATTGTCATCGCCGCTGGCACCATTATTCCCGGAATTGATATCTTGGGTAAGTTATTTGGTGTTTTATGGGTTTTCTTAGAAGATCTTGAAAAACCATCAAATTTTGGTTCAAGTTTTAGCTCACTCATATCGTTTTGATGTTGAAATAGGATTTACAGACACTCAAAGTACTTTTCGATAAGACTAAAATTGTTAGGTGTCCTTTTTTTTTTTTTGTAAGGTTTAGAGCATTTGTTGAGAAATTTTGGATAACCATTAAGTGTCGGCTAAACTTTTGTTTTTAATTGTGATTTTTGGAGATTGGATTAAAAGATCTAAAGTTGTTGTCCATTAAAGTTAAAGGTTGATTTTGGTGATATAGTTATTTGATTGTGTTGATTTTGAAGATGCGAAGTGGTTTTGGGATCAAACCATGTGTTGGGTAAGTTATTTGGAGACATTCGGGTTAAGTTGTGATTGGAATTATATCCTAAACGTTGGAATTAATTTTAATTTTGGATATAGGGTTTGATTCAAGAACTGAAGGATTTTGAGGTGTTGTTCACCAAATTTGAGATCAATTTGAAGACAATTTTGGTAAGTAATTGTACCTTGGAACTGTAAATATTTAGCCTTAATAGATGATGTAAATTGGGTTATTGGGAATTTTGGCCTTATTTTGGAAATCCTAATTTTTGGTTTATCACTAAGTACTTGGTTCGTGACCTTTTGGGCAAATAAAGTTAAGGTTGTTTGAGCTCGTATTGACTAAAACTTGAGGTAAGTGTCTTTCTATTGGTATGCCTTTAAACCAGTCGTCCCTACCACTTGGGCTGTTATCTTAAGATTAGTTGGACTATTTCTTAAGACTGTTCAGACTAATTTGACTAATTATTCTGGACTGTTTGAACTAATAATTTATGATTGATTGAACTACATGACTTAATGACATTGATTGACTGGATTGGATTGTTTTGTCTATGATGATTGTACTGTTGACTGAGTGTATATATAAAATTTTACCCTAAGATAAACGACTGTAAAATATAACATAGGAGCTATATGAAAATTGATGCATACTAAGTTATAGGGTTCTTGTTAGTTTTTCTTATCTGGGTAGGTGTGTACATTACGACTGATTCATGTTCCTTCAGGTTCATGTCTATGACTGATTTGTGGGTCTTCGGGTTACACACTATGACTGATTCATGTTCCTTCGGGTTCATGTCTATGACTGATTTGTGGACCTTCGGGTTATACACTACGACTGATTCATGTTCCTTCGGGTGCATGTCTATGACTGCTTTGTGGACCTTCGAGATTCACACTATGACTGATTCTTGTTCCTTTGAGTTTCTATCTATGACTGATTTGTGGGTTTTCGGGTTACACACTATGACTGATTCATGTTCCTTTAGGTTCATGTCTATGATTGATTTTTGGACCTTCAGGTTACACACTATGACTGATGCGTGCTCCTTTGGGATCACTACGACTGTGGTGCCTAGATAAACTAGCTAACAGGTAACCTAGAGGGCCTAGTAGCAGGTCACTTATTGGGTATTTTTATACTCATCCTTTCTTCTCTTATGTTTTTCAAGGAGTGATAGGAACAGGTTGGCGAGTGACAGACGAGACCGGTGACAGAACCATATGAGGATAAGAGAAATCACTTCCGCTCCGTCTATGTTGTTGTCATTTGAATGTTTTGAAACTAGAATTTAATGTGAGACAACAAATTTTAATGTTATGAATGTTTTCTTTATGAATATTATTTTTAGGGGACCCTGAATAAAAGTTTTGTTTATTTATTTTGGAAAAAACTATCCTTATTATTTTAATGAATTTTTATGGTAAAAAATATCTGGGTTTTAAATATATATTTAGTTGTAACGACTCTTGTTAGAGTACTCGAAAGGTCGGGTCGTTACAATAATATTTCTTGAAACATATATTTTATTACCAATAATTGCTTTGAAGATATTTGAAAAAAAAAAAAATAAAGAAGAAGAAGAAGCTTATTTTCCTAAAGTTTTGACTATGGTTTTTCTTTGAAAAAGCATTCCCCTATTTTAACCGAAATTATGAAGTTATTAGTCCTCTATCTTCTTTTTTTCTTCTTCCATTGATTTTAGTAAACATAGTTCGGTTCGTGTTTACTTAATTTTGGCAAATAAAACTTCACTAAAAAAATATATATAACATGTCATTATATTTTCGTATTGTCTTCTATTTATATAAATATTTATGTAAATGATTTTTGAATATGAAGAAAGGTATCAAATCATGTACTTTCATTTCCTGTTTCAATATATATTTCAAATAACAAGGGAGAGAATACTAAAATGGTAGAAAATATCATATCATATTTTTTTTTCACTGTCTAAATATATGTATAAATAAACCAAAATACAAAGAAAAAGACATATATAATTTCTTTGTATCCAAATTCCAAACATACTCTCAAAACATTACCAATAATTATTTCAATTAATTTTTCACACATATATTACTAATTTGCTAATTATGGATTGGGCGGTTCTTCCTCGCCGGAGTATAATCCATCGTCACCAAGTCGTTTCCAAGAACTCCGCCATGGTTTTTAGCATATGAATCGTCCTCGTTTCGATTCCTTCCTTCTACCAAACTCCTTCTGGCCGAAGAACCTAACAACATGCATGCAATAACGAGAAGTTAATACTCAATTCCTCAAAAAGATAATAAATAATAATAATGAAAATAAAATAAAATAAGTATATAAAAAAATAATAAAAAGGTTAAAACTTAAAAGTTACCTGTGGTTGTAATGAGGAGAAAAAAAAGAAAGATGAAGGCCAATAGCTGAAGGAGGTTATTGCATGAAACTGCTGATACCTTCTGAAGAACCATATTTTTTTTTTGCAATATTAAAAAGCTACTTTGAGAGAGCTTATATTTTGGGTAATTATTTCTCAAGAATTTTCCTTATATAGAACTTGGATTTTGTCTCTACATAATTATTGTCTTTTGCTATTATTGAAACTAATAATTGTTATGCATAGCATCTTATTATAATTTAAATGGTCAGTATTCTGTTACATGTTTTTCTTTTGTATGTAAGTTGTTTTATCTCTTTAAAACCACAAAAGTACACTCTCCACTATTGATATTTTCAGTTCTACTTATTATTGAAATATATTTAATTTCTGCAACTAATTTTAGAATTGTGTTTAATAGGATATGAACTTTAAAAATTAATGTTTAGTCTCTAAAATTTTTAATTTTGTGTTTAATTTAAAATGTTTTAATAGGTCTTCCAATTTTCAATAAGAAATATGAAATTATTTTACATGGTGTAATATTTTAAGTATTTACTTCTTTACATAAATTTAAATACTCTAAATTTTTTAAACATAAAATTTAATTTTGTATCAAATAAGCCCATAAATTATAGAAATTATCGAATAGTTTAAAATCGATTAGATCCAAAATTAAGAGTTTAGAGATAAGCATTCTTAGTTAATCGAAGAATCAATTACATACAACTTTAAAGTTCGTGTCTAAAGTTTGTAATTTAACTTGGGGGAGGGGCTACACTATAAATAATATTACTCTGACATAACTATTAAGATGAATATTAGAAGAATACGCCGTAATATTATTATTTCATAATTAAAAGGTTAAAAATCACTTTTAATCCCTAAACTTTCATGAAAGTAATAATTTAGTCATTGTGAATTTTGGTTTATAATGATTTAGTCATTTAATTTTCAATTTTGTAACAATTTAATCCCTAAACTTTATTATGTAATAATTTAGTTATTGTACTTTCAAATTTGTAACAATTAAGTCCCCTATTGTAGAAATTACTGTTAAGATTTAATAAGATTTCTTGCATAAATAAACCGATAAACTAATTAGAACTCAATATTGTCTGCATCATAAAATAATAAAAATTGACATCTTATTTTGATAAATATATTTACGTTAAAAGACTACATTGTTATGAATTTAAAAGTAAAAGGACTAAATTGTTACTTACTAAAGTTCACGAACTAAATTGCTACAAAATTGAATGTACATGGACTCAATCGTTATAAACCAAAGTTCATGGACTAAATTATTACTTTCATGAAGGTTTAGAGACCAAAAGTGTTTTTTAACCTATATAATATAGTAAATAGTAGTGGGAAAATATTTTTTAGTTCTTGAGTTTTGGGTCTAGTTTCTAATATTTGGTTCCTAACTTTAAAAATGTTATATTTTTAGTCTTTTAAGTTTTGAGTTTAATTTTAATTTAGTCCATATGCTTCAAAATGTTACCATACTTACACTTTTAGCTTTAATTTTTCTTGAGGTTTGACTTTTGAGTTTTATTTCAATTTAATCCTTAACTACATTTCAATAGTTACACTTTTAACCTCAATTTTTTTTTTTAATTAAGTACTCACTTTCCGGTCTTTAAGGTTCTTGTCTATCAAATAATTTTAAAAATTAAAAGAATTATACTTAATTAAGTTTCACTATTGATCATCACTATTAAAATTAATTTTAAAACTTCACTTCATAATTATTTTAAATTAATTAATAGACATTAACATCAAAATTAAAAGTGAATATTTAGTGAAATAAGTTAAAAAACATAAATCTTGAAATTTAATTAGGGATCAAATTGAAACAAAACTCAAAATTAAAGGAGTTAAAAGCCTAATATTTTAAAATCTACGGACTAAATAGAAATCAAACTCAAAACTTAGGAACTGAAAGTGTAACCGTTTGGAATTATCTAGACTCAAAATTTAGGAAAAAAACATATTTTTCCTTTTTTATGATTTATTATCAATGATTCAAAAATTAGTAGGATTAATTAATTTATCAAGAATTTATAAAACAATGTGCTTGACATGATAAAAATTATAGTAATAATTGCTTTTCTTTCACATGCATGTTTTTCTTTTCTTCTTTTTTCTAAATTGTTGTGTTTTTTATGTCTTGTTTCAATTTAATTATGGGGTTGTTGTGTGTGTGCTTTTTTTCCCTTTTAATTTTAAATGAAAATTACTATATATAATATTCCCTTCTTTAATTTTGGGCAAAACAATAAAAGAAAAAAAAGACAGTGTGGCTCTTCAAACTTTAGATTTGGAGGTTTTAAGGTGTTGTGTGAATGAACAATGTAGAGACAACTAGGGAACAACTTCAAGCATTTAGGATTCTTTAGGGCACAAGAGGAATCAATATTTCACCCAGAGAACATTTTTACATCTTTGTAATCTTATTGAAATAATCTTAAAGTTATGTTTGATAATCACTTCTATTCATTTTCTAAAAGAATTAGGTTAAAAAATACTTTTATTTCATAAATTTTCATGAAAGTAAAAATTTAGTCACTTAACTTTAATCGGTAACCATTTAGTCTCAGTACTTTCAAATTTGTAACAATTTAGTCTCTGAACTTTAATAAATTAACAATTTAGTCCCTATACTTTCAATTTTTAACAATTTAGTCTCTATCATGAAAAATACTATTAAAATTAAGTGTCAGCTTTTATTACGTTATGATTTAGTCTAATAAATTTGATTTTCAATCAGCTCATTGATCTATATGTATAAGAAGTTTTACTAAATCGTAATTACAAATTGTAAAGTATAAAGTCTAAGTAATTATTTATTCAAGTTCAAGAACTAAATTATTACAAATTTGAAAGTACATTGACTAAATCGTTACTAGTTAAAGTTTGGGGGTTAAATTATTACTTTTATGAAAGTTGGACTAAAAGTGTTTTTCGCCAAAATATTAAGCTTATAAATACTATTTTCACCTATGATTTTTTTTAAAAAAATTTTGTTGTCTATATTTTACAATTATTAGTGAAATAGAAAAATTAAAAAGTTGTTTTTGGTTTTTGAATTTGACTAATAATTTAAATATTTTTTAGTGTTAGTTTGGATCACAAATATTATTTTATGTGTATAGATTTTAAATATAAGAAATTTAAATGTCTAAGATAATTGAACTCTTGTTTGGATAGGAGAGTTGAATGCTTTCGTTTGTTTGGTCAACTTTGTAAGAAGAAGTAAAAATTACATAATTACGTATAAACTATTAAAGGGAAAAATAATAAAATTTTTGTCCATAAATTTTGGATCTAGTTTCCTTTGGTATATAGGTTTCAAAATATTACCGTTTTTGTCTCTAAGTTTTGAGTTTGATTTTAATTTATTCTCTAGGTTTCAAAAAGTTACAATTTCACACTTGATTATTGAGTTTTGTTATAATTTTGATCCTTAGATTTCCAGATTTACACTTTAAACTTCAAATTTTCGTTAAATACTCCCTTTCAGTATTAATATTTATTAATTAATTTAAATTTAAGACAACCAAATTGATATAATCATAAATTAAATTTAATATTCACTACTAAAAAAATTAGACTACTTGACGTTTTTCCAGTGTCGAGTAAAGGGTATACTTGACACTTATAAAAGCGTCAACTATTCGAGTGTCAAGTATAGTGTGATAACTTGACTACGAAAAAACGTCAAGTAATATGTTTCTTGATACAATTTTCGTGTCAAGTAAGATAATACACTTGACATTGGTGGTATGTCAAGTTTATTTGGGTGTCAAGTATAGTGTGATACTCTTTGACGTTTTTTATATGTCAAGTATATTTCTTTTTGTTTTCAAATTCAATGCCCCAATCGATATTCTCATTTTCTACCTTATATTTCAACAATACAATTACACAAAATAAATAAACATTATACATTTAAGATCTATCAACTCAATATATTCACTAAAAATCTATATGTTCAACTATGAACACTCCTCACAAATTACAACAATATTTCTCTTTCACATGTACATGCACAAAATAAAATCTCAACTATTGCTTTTGTATACAAAACTCAACTTTCAACAAACACAAAAGTGACAAATTGTTTAATAAATAACCTCTCAACAAAGTACATTATTTAATCTATACATTGAGCTTTGACGTCTAAAGATCGAGAACTAAGAGTCAGACAAGCCATGTTTAAACAAGTTGATAACTGGTAGAAATACAAGTTATTGTAGCCTTTTATTTAGAATTTTGGAGGGCTAACAAGTAGAATATGCAGTGATTATACTAAGAATTCATGTAAAAAGTGAGCTTGCGTCGATCAACATTAAGAATCTCGGTTAACCCAATATTATACGTTATTCTGCGTCAAAATGTCTATCTTTTGTAGCTATCGCAGGAACTGATCGCATGCGGTGAATCCCAGACCATCGCAAGGGTGATCGCATACATTCATTGCATGGATGTTGTGGCTATTAATCGCATGCGTCCATCGCATAGAGGTTGCGGTTATCGGATAATAACCATGATAGAAGGATGAACGCAAGGGTGGTGGAATGCGATGGTACTTCGAAAACCAAGCATGAACACATACATTGGGAGTATCAAAAAGATGATTTTAACATTTCACCTACCACACCGTTAGTAACAGAGATTCAGAGCAGGACCATTAATGTTGTCAGCGATTGAGCTCTATAAATAGAGCCTTAAAGCCCAACTTCAAATCATCTGAGCTTCTTCCTTAAGACAGATCCTGATATCATAGATGAAAGCGTGAGAAGACATTCTTTGAGAGTTCTTCATTCTTTCAACCATTCCGAGTGATGACCAGAGCTTTGTCGGAGATAGATCTCGAGAGAGACTACTCCACCACCCATCCATGGCACCACCAGCAGCCTTGACACACATATGATGGAAGCAAGACATTGCCTACATCTGGCCCTTCATCTCTCTTCTTTCTCTATATTGTATTACATTTTGGCTTCAGACATTAATACATTTTGTAATCAATGCATCTCTTGATTTCCTTCGATTCCATCTTCATTTACCTCTTCTTTATCATTCTTTACTGTCATTGCAACAACTAAGTAAGATTCTAAACTATCGAGAGGTGTGCGTTGCGCGAGTATAGTGAGTAAATCCTCTTTGCTTAGTGTGAAGTTGTAGCAACACTTGTCTATGAGCGATTGCAATGCTTGTCTATGAGCTGATCAGCGGCAATTAACTGCCCGAGAGGGTAAGTAGTGGAACTCACTGAGCAAAGTAAGCAGTATTCCTAGAAATAGGAATAATCTTATGTCAACCATGTTTTATGTGATTATTCCTAGATTTCTTATGTCAACCATGTTTTATGTGATTATCTTGTCTTATGAGTGCATCACTCATCATTTGGACATATTTGAAAGAGTAGTCTAAAGACCAAATCTAGGCTTGAGAGAGTCATAATGGATCACATAAGCAAGGATAGAGACTTAGAAATAAGTTCTATTTGCTATTTACACAGCGCATGCGCCATAAAACTAGGATATGGTAGTATGCAGTCACCTTGTTTTACGTGTATTAGATCATATAAGCAAGAATAGAGACTTAGACATAAGTCCTATCGACATTATTGCATATGCATCACATGCGTATATATATTTGTGTATAGCATGATCGCATAACTTGTGCTGGCTGGGGTTATCCTTGCGATCAAGCTTAGTGATGCGGTGAAGTCATCCCCTCCACCATTTTATCTATTTTTCCATGCATCTTTTCACACATTAATAGTTGTCGTGTCTCTACCAGCTCTCATAGTCATGCTTCCATTGCTTAATCTGTTTAGTTAGGAGTAGGAGTAGCGCATAGTTCCTTAACTTCATTATTCTTTTATTCTTCGCCGCAAACATATTACGTCGCAACATTTAGTTACAAGTCCCTGAGTTCGATCTCAGATCATCCCGAAAAACTTGCGTTCTCGTTATACTTAGCGAAAGAGCAAGAAAACTTGTGGCAAGAATGGATGGTCATCACATATGTTCTTAAACGCATAGTGCACATCCCTTAGTCCAACGCATGACCAGCGACGCATGGAGACCAACGCATATCATAAGACGCATGCATAGTTACTCTCCATTTTCCACCCATCACAAGTCAACCTGCAAAATAGAATAAAGGGTGATAACATGAAATTTCAAAATATATAAATAAGTGTTAAAATACAATAATGTAATCCAACCTACGAAAAGTTCAATGGTTAACAAACGCAAATTCCAGCAACTATGTAATAATTCCAAAAGAGTTTCAAGGCCTTAATACCTATCAAAACGTCCAATCATCGTTAACTTTGTTGGATAGCAGCTTCAATCCCTTGAAATCTTTGAATTGAACATCAAAAATTGAAAATAACTCACTTATTAGACCAATACTTCAATGGGTAACAAAGAACTATTAATACTAACCTCCAAACTTACCAAAACCTTGCGAATATCGGTTTCAAACCTATTGGATAGCAACTTAACTCCTTCCAACACTTCAATCTAACACAAAAAAAGTGACAGGTATTACTAAGTTAATGTCAAAACTTATTGAGTGTTCAAAAATTTTTAAGTAAAACCACCAACACCAACCAAAATATTGTGGGCAACAATGGAACAAACCCAATATCAAACAACAAATAAGATATACCTCATATACTTATCGAAAATCTTACCGAAATTAATATCAACCTGTTGGACAGCACATTAATGTTCTCCGAATCTTGAATCTAAAGCCAAATCACAAAGAGTATCAATCAATTTGGGTAAAAAAAAAATTATGGGTATTTAAAAATTTCCAAGAAACCCACTAAAGTAATTAAAACTCACCAAACTTACCAAAACCTTACCCAAAAATACAAGATTCCAGCGAGATGGAGTATAGATTTGACGAAATAGAGTGAAGCCACACTTGAACAGATTTGTTACAAAGCTAGACCTCAACGAAGACGTGGATGACCTCGACGACAACAAGTAGATTTGGCTAGACCAACTTGACTAAAGTAAAGGAAGCGGTTGGGGGCGTTCGGCTACAAATTTGGGTGGAGTTGAAGCGACGGAAGTGACGGAAGCAATGCAAACGTTCGACTACAGATCTGGGCACGGCTGTAGTAATGGAAGCGGTTGAGGGTATTCGACTACAAATCTGGGTAGGGCTGAAGACTTGCAAACGACGAGAAAGAGTGCTGGCGCGGTTGAGCAGATGACAGAATGAAAAACTCAATAACAGCGGCGCGAACGAAGGCGAGGGGAGAATGAAGGTTGACGATGGTTAGGGCTCTCGAGCACATGGAAGAAGAAAAAAAATTGGGGGGAAGGGGAAGGTCGTGAGTGAGATGGTGAAAGAGGAGAGAAAGGGAAATGAAAATGGGAGAGGGAAATGTTATTTTATTTGATAATTTTGGTAGGAGGGAAATCATTAAAGTCTCTACATGATCGCTGAGTAAAAAATAAAGTCTCTACACGATCGCTGAGTAACACTATACGATCGTCTACCAAATACTACACGATTGTTAAGCTTGACTACACGATCGCTTAGCTTTGCTACACGATCATTGAGTAACAAAATGCTATACGATCGCCTACCCAATGCTATACGATCATCTATCAAATGCTACACGATCACTGAGCTTGGCTACACGATCGCTTAGCTCTGCTACATGATCCTTGAGTAACAAAATGCTATACGATCGCCTACTAAATGCTACACGATCACTTAGCTCTGCTACACGATCGCTAAGTAACAAAATGCTATACGATCGCCTACCCAATGCTACACGATCGCCTACCAAATGATATACGATTGCCTACCAAATTGGAGGCCTATCAAATATCTGAAATATTCCGTCAATCTCCATTTTTTTAACCTTTTTACTTGACACGAAAGAAATGTCAAGTAAGAGTTTCTTATACTTGACATGTGAAACGTGTCAAGTAAGAACTTATATTACTTGATACGAAAATCATGTCAAGTAAAGGTTCGCGTGAAAATATCCAAAATATTCCGTCAATCTCTGCTTTTTTAACCCTTTTACTTGACACGAAAAAAATGTCAAGTAAGAGCTTTTTATACTTGACACGTGAAACGTGTCAAGTAAGACCTTATATTACTTGACATGAAAATCGTGTCAAGTAAAGGTTCGCGTGAAAATATCTTAAATATTCCGTCAATCTCCGCTTTTTTAACCCTTTTACTTGACATTTTTTTGTCCAAAATCATATTACTTGATGTTTTTTTTCCACAGAAATGTCAAGTAATTAAAAACTACAAGTGTCAAGTAATGTAGATTTTATAGTAGTAATTATTTAATAATTAAATGTAAGTTTTCCCCCGTTGCAAGGAGATGTAGCTTCTTGAAGTGATGGCGATATGATCTGGTCTTGAGAGTATTTCTTCAATCCATATTTTGAATATTTTTGTTCTGATTGCTTAGAGGTAGTCAATATGTTGAATAATGTTGCTGTCGATATTTCTGAAGTCTCTTTATTTATTACGGAGGCTAAGGATTAGGGCGATAAGTTGGGAGTTGTCGCTTTCTCCCATTTTCACCTAGTAATAATATTCGAACTTTGATGGATCAAGAGTCTTCAATCTTACATTTCTCTTATCTTGCATGGTTTACACTACTTCTGTTTGGAGTGATGGTATGGTTTTTAGTGCTTTTTTCTAGTGAGTGATGGTACTTTGTAATTGGTTGGAACTAGAATTGAGTTTATACTTGCTTTTTTGCATTGCCAATTGGTAAGTAGCTTCAGAAATGATGATGGATGCTTGTCCTAGTGTATTCTAACTAACATATTGTCAACTTTCCATTTTTTTTCATTTTTTTATATCATGGCGGGATGTATTCAAGTATCTAAGCTTCTTGATTGTTTTACAGTAATGACAGTTTTCAAATATAGTAAAATGAATAGAAATATTTATAACAAAATATTATTGATAGATGTCTATCAATGTCTATCACTAATAGACTATGATATTTTGTTATATTTGAAAACATTTTCAATGTTTTTATGAATTAAAATAATTTTCTTGATAGTAAATTAATTTTGTATCGCATTGAGGAGGGCATGAGACCTCACTTTTTTTTCTTAATTGAATATTTCAAGATTGGTATTGGAAAGTGCTTAGAAGCCCTTATCTTTATGCCTTTGACTGAATTTAATTTGCCTGTTGCCCTTATCAAAATTTCAACTTTGAATTTTACCAAACATCTTTGTTTTTTTCAAATATAAAATATGGATCTAATCTTCCCTTTCAAATCTTATTTTATCTAATTTTTCTGAACTTCTTCTAATTTTTTCTTCTAATTTTATTTTATTTTATATTTTGCATTTTAATTTTTAGGACTTTTTGTATCTGCCACATCTCCATTTTCTACCTTTGTGATCTCATTTACTCCATGTTTCTTAGTAAATTCCTTCATTTTCTACTCCTTTCCTTGAAATCACTCCTCCAACATATTCTCTCCCTCTTTTCTCCTTTCCATTTTTGGGGCTATCCTCCTCTACCATCTCCTTCTCTTCATCTGTCTGATTTTGATTCCGGTGCCCCCCCGACCGTTCGGTCTCGATTCCGTTAACGTGAAGTTTTAATTATCACTTCCATTAGAGTCCTCTTCCCATCCCTCCTCCATTTTGGTATCTATTCCTTTAAACTTCTCATCCATCTAGGGGAATCTCCATATTGTAAGTCTCAGTATTCCAAGGAGAATTACAGTCTTCAAGGACTTTCCACATTCATAGAAGAAATTCATGAGCCCATAATCTCAATACAACGTATTTGTTTTTAAGTATAGCATACAAATATCAGTGTTGTGGTTAACTATGTTGAAATTGGTTGTTAAAAACCAATGGAATCTAGCTTGTTATCATTCAAGAATTATGTATTTTTTAAGAAATATGTTATTTCTAACATTTGAGGATATTTTTACATTTGTTAATTATTAATTCGTTTTGCTATTTCTTCAATTTCGAAACTCTTTTGCAAATGAATATTTAAAATTTGTGATTTCCATTGTCAACCATTTATAGTATCATATTATGTATGCTTTAGTTTAACACAATCCTTTTCCAAACTAAAACCCTTTTCAATAACTTAACCAAAGGCAAGCTTTTGATGGAAAGGAATAAAATTTTACATTATTCTTGATATATGTATAATCTTTTCATATTAAAAAGGACGTATAACTTTCAAAACTAAATATTATATAATTATTTTTTACGAAAAGGGGAAATTCAAATCTCTAATCTCTTTTAATAGAAATAAATATCTTAATCATTATAAATATATTATGTTCAATTTATCGCGATTTGAACGAAATAAAAACCATCAACATTCTTAATTATAATATCATTTTTCTGAGAAATAAATGAGTAATTAGATATGGTAGAAGGAAATATTCATAAAAATTTATAGAACATAGGAAAATATGAGGGTGATAAATCATTTTTTTTTTTTTTTGCAATACGTGGAAGGAGAGAATCAAAGAATCTCAAACATTGTGATTGATAGTACAAGTTTATGTCAGTTACACTTATATTAAAAAAATCGAGTTTAGTATATATTATATATAGGAAAATTATTATAAATAACAAAACTGCTGAATATATTTACAAATAATAACAAAATATCACAGTCTATCTACGATAGTCTACTATTTGTATCTAGCATGATTGTAGTCTATCACAGATAGATAGTAAAATTTTACTATATTTATAACTATTTTGGTCCATTCTGTTATATTTAAAACCAATCCTTTTATAAATATACACGATAAATGACGTTATAATTAATGAAAAGAAGGGGAAACAAAAGCATTGATGAATGGAGGAAGGCAACCGACAGGAATGGGACTACATGTCGTTTTAATTTAAGGCATTGCATGGAATTATATGAGAGTACGGAAACAAATGTGGGACGCACCGTTTAAGACACTGCCAACATCGGACCCATTTTCGGTCTAAAATCTTCTTTTTATTTAATGTATGTTAGTTAAATTCGTTTAAGAGACAAACACCATTAATGCTCTATCGGAATTAAAAATTTAAATTGCCTTGAGACCACTTAAACTTCGTTTGAAATTATCGTAGTTTTTTATTTTTAAAAAATTCAGTTGTGAAACGAAATAAAGTATATTTTATTTTTAAATTAAAAAAATAGTTATGGTATTAGATAAATTAATACTAAATTAAAAATTTAATTATATGAATCAAAGTAGATTTATTATTTTAATTATTTTCATATTAATAACTAATTTATAATTTATTACAATATATATATTTAAGAGTTTTGTATGATTTGAATTTCAACAGATTTTGTTTCTAAATTATTTGATAAAAGTTTAAGAAAGTAATTATTAGAAAACAAATGGTAAAAAAACATATTAATATGGAAGAATATTATTATAATATATTTATTTTAAATGGTTAGGGAATTAGTATTTTTTAAAAAAAAATTGAATCTAAAAGTTATTACTGTCCACTTATAATTTAAAAAGTGATTCTATTAGATTATTTTATAATTTAATTTATTAAACAGTCAGTTAAGATTTTTCAAAATCACTTTCTCGATTGCAAAAGGCAATCCGAGTCTTATTCACCAAGTAGGTTATTAATAAACACATCATATCAAGGTTTTAGTGATTTAAACATATTTATAGCCAGGTTCATTTATTTCAATTACCAACAAAACAAATATGTATGTCGGCTAGGATTTTTTTTTTTTTTTTGAGAATTTGTTGGCTCGTAATTTATTACGATATATATATATATATATAATTTTTTTTCCTCTTCCTTTATTGAAATATATATTGTTTTTTATGGTACTCAATTTTGTTACTTTTTATTTTTGTTTTATTGAAAAAAGGGTTAATTATGTCTTAACCAGTTTATAAGTTGTCACTATTCTTTTTAAAAAAAATATATATTTAAAGAATAATAATGTCTTGACTATTTTGTAAAAGTTAAACTAAAATAAATCTGATTTTCAGGTTTAGTAAGAAATAGAATAGTGCCTCCATCACTGCAACTAAAGCAGAATATATTGTAAAAAGTGGTGCATAAAGATGTCCAATTTTTCCATAAAAACGGAGTGGGGATTCACTAGGTAGGGAATAGGGGAGTGGGGGAAAAAATTCCCTGAGCTAAATGGGGAATGCATTCACCGCCCTCGCTCCCGTCCCGATTAGGCTCTATTTATTTATTTAATATAATTATTTAATGTTATGTTATTATTATATAAATATTACATTTAAATTTCAAGTTAGGTTGTTTATTGGTCAAGATNATAAATATTACATTTAAATTTCAAGTTGATTGTTTATTGGTGTGATAATTAATATATTTTTGAATTGAATATTTAAATTTAAATTATATATGTGAATAATTTGATTTATATTTATTTATTTCTACTAAAAAATTTATTAGTTTCTTTACGTTAAAATTTAAGTAATTTATCTTTAAATTTAAATTGTCATGTAAAACTAATCATAATAAACAATTTAGTGATAGAATTAAAATTTACCTACATTAGTGATTTAAATTAATTATTATTTTTTTTAAAAAAAAAACCTAACGGAAAAAAATTTCCTGCAGATAATTCAATCCCCACAAATTCATTATATATTGTATAAATAGTATTGAGTATAAAGACATTCATAAATAACATTTCCATGCATCATTTATATTATAATTGTTATAATATATAGTTTAGATGTATGGATGTATGTTGTTTATTTTTTTTCATTACCTTAGTATATAATTGTTATGTATGTAATGTACCAAAAATAGATTGTATGATGCATGACACCACTTTAGTAAATTATAATTGTTATAATTTTTTAAAGTATGTCATTAGATGTATGAATAGGTTTTAATTGTTTCATTAATCTTTATAATAGTTATAAGTTAAATGAAATCGGAAATAAAATCTATAATAAAGCGTTGCATGCCAACATAGGTTAATTTTTTTAAAAAATAGTTTAAAACGGTTTTCACATTAGACCTATGTTTAATAAGTTTCTAATACGATTAAAAATAAATTTAATCTTTTAAGTCAATTTAATAGGATTAAATTAGATTTGAAAAAAAGGTTAAATTTATAACAAATGTATCTATAAGGGACCTTTGTCTTAGGACAGTTCTGTCTAGGTTGGGATATTTAAGCTGACGGAAACGAAACACTCCTACCTAGGAACTGACTTGGAAGGTGAATTAGATAGATTTGTTATAAACATGCAATGAATGATAAAAGTTTGTTAAATTGTTTAATGAACAATAATCAACATTGTTAAACTATCCAATGTAAATGTTATATTGGGCAAAGTTAACAAACACTTATTAAAATTATTAGTCGAATTTTTCTAAGTTAATCAACCCTAGGTAGAATACTCAGTGGGAGAAAAATGTTATATATGATACTTCAGTTTCCTTTCATGTTTCTCGTATATAGTTCATACCTTCAGATCTATGCTCGACCTCGAGGCACTTTTGCTTATGTCCCCCTATGGGTGGTGTTTGCATATGTCAATAACAAGGTGAATAGAGAGAGTGTTCATAGTAAGTGGGAGAGGGATGTGTTAACACATCCCACGGTCTCCTTCATTAGTTTGTAGTAAACTTTCATGCTCGGCCTCAAGACATCTTTGCTTGTGTCCCCCTTACGGATGGTATTTGCATGAATTTTTACTCAAACTCCAAAAATGGATAGAATTACTTTAGTTTTTGCCCCAATAAGTTTTCCCTATGGTTGGCTCATTTGGGTTGAACTTCAGAATCTATAATGAAGGGTTACACTTACAAGAAAATGTCAAGTAAGTTAACAATTTTTGATGAAACAATGATGACTAATAATTTTAGGAATAAGAGTTATTTTGGTGTAATTATTAGTTGAGATTATCAAAATTCAGTGAATGGGTAACTGATCACCCTACGGTGACTTTTACCTTGCCCCCACTGAAGCACCACTACAAAATAGATGTCACATAGAGTACACTAGAATTTTGCTAAATTGATTGGTTGTTTAGTTGGTAATGCCTTTAATAACTAATATAAATAAATTGTATGGTTTCAACAATTGCATTATAATGAGCAATACTTTAAACTTGCTTTCTACTGATAAGTTAAACGACGATAATTATACAAGCTGGAAAAATACTATTAATATTGTACTCATTATTGATGACTTGTGATTCAACCTGATTGAGAAATGTCCTCAAGTTCCACAATCAATGTAGTCCGAAATGTTCGGAAAGCATATGAGCGATGAGTCAAGACGAATGAAAAGGCCTGAGTGTATATTTTGGCCAGCTTGTCTGAAGTTTTGGTTAAGAAACATAAGGTCATGCTCACAGTTAGTGAGATCATGGAGTTCCTGAGAGAAATGTTTGGACAACCGTCCACACAGTTCAAACATGATGCTCTCAAGTACATCTTCAATGCTCGAATGAAAGAAGGGACATCTGTTCGTGAATATGATCTGAACATGATAATCCACTTTAATGTGGTGGAGATGAATGGGTTTGTCATCGACGAGGCCAGTCAGGTTAGCTTCATCTTGGAAACTTTACTTGAAGGTTTCTTTTAATTCCGTAGCAACGATGTCATGAACAAACTTGATTACAACCTGACCATCCTGCTCAATGAGCTGAAAACTTACCAGTCCTTGATGAAAGTCAAAGAACGGAAGGGTGAGGCAAATGTTACTTCGTCCTCCAAAAAGTTCTATAGAGGTTCAACCTCTAGAACGAAGTCTGCACCTTCTTCTTATGGCACCAAAAAATGGAAGAAGGAGATTAGGGGAAAGCTAACCTCGCTGTTGCCCAAAAGGGCAAGAAGACCAAGGTTGCAAAGGGAATCTGTTTCCATTGCAACCAAGAGGGACACTGTAAGAGGAATCATCCTAAATATTTAGCAGAAAAGAAAAAGACCAAACAAGGTAAATATGCTTTACTCATATTGAAAACTTGTTTACTGGAGAATGATGATTCTGCCTTGATAATTGATTCAGGTGCCACTAACCATATTTGTTCTTCATTTCAGGGAATTAATTCCTGGCGGCAACTGTAGACTGATGAGATGATGATATAGGTTGGAACTGGACACGTTGTCTCAGTTGTGGCAATGAGAGGACTCCGTTTATGTTTGTAGAAATCATATCTTTTATTAGACAATGTATATGTAGTTCTTGATTTAAAAAGGAACTTGATTTCTGTAAAGTATTTGTTAGAACAATCATATACTTTAACTTTTATTGTGAATAAAGAGTTTATTTACAAAAATGGTGTTGAAATTTATTATGCAAACTTAAAGAGTAATCTATATATGCTACGGCCGTTAGTATCTAAGGTTCTTCTTAATATTGAATTGTTCAGAACTACTATAACTCAAAAAAAAAAGACAAAAAGTTTCTCTTAAAGAAAATGCCGACTTTGGCACCTAAGATTAGGTCACATAAATCTCAATAGGATTGAGAGATTGGTTAAGAATGAACTTCTAAGTGAGGTAGAAGAAAATTTTCTAGTAGTTTGTGAGTCAAGTTAGAAGAAAAGTTTCTAGTAGTTTGTGAGTCATGCCTTGAAGACAAAATGACTAAGAGATGTTTTACTGGAAAAGGTCACAGAGCCAAAGAACCCTTAAAACTTGTACATTTAAAACATTGTGGTCCTATAAATATTAAAGAAAGAGGAGATTTTGAATATTTATAGGACCACAGATGATTATTCAAAGTACGAGTATGTTTACTTAATGAAACATAAGTCTGAAGCCCTCGAAAAGTTCAAGGAGTACAAGGCTGAAGTTGAAAATGCATTATGTAAAATAGTAAAGACACTTCGATCTGATTGAGGTGGAGAGTATATGGATTTAAAATTTTAAGATTATTTGATAGAACATGGAATTGTATCCTAACTCTTGGTGCCTAGTACACCTCAACATATGGTGTATTAGAAAGGAAAAACCTAACCTTGCTGGACATGGTTCAGTCTATGATGAGTTACGTTCATTTGCCTGATTCATTTTGGGCTATGCAGTACAGATTGAAACCTATATTTTTAACTATGTTCCATCCAAGAGTGTTTTTGAAACACCTTTGGAATTATGAAATGATCGTAAAGGTAGTTTACACCATTTCAATATTTAGGGTTGCGCAAAACATGTGCTTGAGGCTAATCCTAAGAAATTGGAACCTCGATCAAAACTATGCCTATTTATAGGCTACCCCAAAGGAACGAAAGGTGGTTACTTCTATGATCCTAAAGATAATAAAGTGTCTGTTGAAAAAATGCTACATTTTAGAAGAGGACCACATCAGGGAGCACAAACTGTGCAATAAGATATTATTGAGTGAACTTTCCAACAAAACTATTGAATCTTCAACAAGAGTTGTTGAAGAGCCTAGTACATCAACAAGAGTTGTTGATGTCGGTTCATCTAGTAGATCCCATGCACCTCAACTGTTGAGGGAACCTCGACGTAGTAGAAGGGTTACGAACCCACCTATTCGTTATATGGTTTCAATAGAAACCCTAACTGTCATATCCGATAGCAAAGTTGAGGATCTATTGTCCTATAAACAGACAATAGATGATATAGATAAAGATGAATGAATCAAAGCTATGGATCTCGAAATGGAGTCAATGTACTTCAATTCAGACTGTGATCCTGTAAATAAACCTCATGGGGAAAAACCTATAGGTTGCAAATGGATCTACAAGAGATAAAAGGGTGCAGATGATAAGGTGCAAACCTTCAAGGTTAGACTAGTGGCAAAGTGTTATACCTAGGTTCAGGGAGTTGACTATGAGGAGACTTTCTCACCTGTTATCATGTTGAAGTCTATTCAGATACTCCTATTCGTTGCCATGTATTATAATTATGAGATTTGGCAAATAGACATCAAGACTGCCTTTCTAAATGGCAATCTCGAGGAGACCATCTTTATACAGCAACCAGAGGGATTCGTAACTCAAAATCAAGAGGAAAAGGTTTGCAAGCTCAATCGGTCCATTTATGGACTAAAATAAGCTTCTTGATCTTAGAACATAAGGTTTGATAATGTGATCAAATCTTATGGCTTTGATTAAAATGTTGATGAATCTTGTGTATACAAGAAAATCATCAATAGTTCAGTGGCTTTCTTAGTGTTACATGTAGACAATATCCTATTCATCGGGAAGGATATAGGTCTATTGATTAACATAAAACAGTGCCTGGCGGCCCAATTCCAAAGGAAATATCTGGGAGAGACACAGTTTGTTTTGGGAATTCAGATATTTAGGGATCGTAAGAACAAATGCTGGCTTTGTCTCAGGCATCAAATATTGATAAGATACTTGTCAAGTATTCGATGCAAAACTCCAAGAGAGGTTTGTTATTTTTTAGCATGGAGTTGTCTTGTTTAAGGTACAGTGTCCTAAGACACCTCAAGAAGTTGGAGAGATGATATAGATTCTCTATGCATCGGCCGTTGGTAGTCTAATGTATGCAATGTTATGTACTAGGCCTGACATTTGCTATGTAGTGGGTATAGTTAGTAGATATCAATCTAATCCAAGATTAGATCACTAGATAGTCGTTAAAGCTATCCTCAAGTATCTTAGGAGAACAAGGGATTACAAGCTTGTGTATGGGT
Organism: Benincasa hispida; assembly: GCF_009727055.1. Classification (NCBI taxonomy): domain Eukaryota; kingdom Viridiplantae; phylum Streptophyta; class Magnoliopsida; order Cucurbitales; family Cucurbitaceae; genus Benincasa; species Benincasa hispida. The sequence continues at coordinate 59,975,639 of NC_052358.1, read as the reverse complement.
CTAAGGATTTGATCCTTATAGGATATATTGACTCTGATTTTTAGACTGATAGAGATTCTAAGAAATCTACTTCAGGATCAGTGTTCACTCTTAATGAAGGGGTTGTAGTCTGAAGAAGCATCGAACAGAGGTGCATTGTTGAATCCACTATGGAGGCAAAATATGTAGCAACTTGTGAAGTTTCCAAAGAGCATGTTTGGCTCATAAAATTCTTGACTGATATGGAAGTTTTTCTAGACATGTCAAGGTCCATCACCCTTTATTGTGATAATAATGGTGTTGTGGCTAATTCTAGAGAGCCTAGGAGCCATAAGCGTGGAAAGTATATTGAGCGTAAGTATCACTTGATTTGGAAGATTTGCATTGAGGGGACGTGATAGTCACGAAGATCTTTTCAAAACACAATGTTGCTGATCTATTTACAAAATCCCTTATGGCTAAGGTGTTTGACTTGGAGAGTCTAGGTCTGTGAGACAGGTCACATTTAATCTAGGGAAAGTGGGAGATTTTACTGGACACGTATTAAATGCCAGAGTTTCTTGTTTTTTGTGTACTATGTACTTGATTGTACTTTGTTATGTACATCCCACTAGCTTTTGAGGTTGATGCCCTAAATCTCGTTGTCTTGAAATTTGTAATTGTATTGTACAAATAATTTATTTATCTAATAAAATAAGAGGTATTTTATTTGACATTTAGTTGCATTTACTCAAAAAGACCAACAAACTAAGATCCAAAGTTATCTTGTATAACTTAAACATGTATGTGGAGACATATAGGTGGATTATGTTTAAGTGATAACCTAAACGGTCTGTAGTAGATGGATAAGACTGAGTACCCTGTCCTGGTGATACTACGAATACGACCCGCTTTGTAGTTGTTACAATTGTTGTAAAGTGCTACAAAGAATCTGATCCTGATCATTCATGTGTAGATATGTGAGTGAAGGTATTCTATACAAAGAGTTTATAGGGCTGATAATTAATTTTTTAATAGTCATAAAATTAAGAATTAGTAACCGTCAACCTATAATAAAGAGTTGCATACAAATTAGGATCTTAGATTGGATTTAATTTAAAAATATTTAAGATTAATCTACACCTTAGATCACATTAATTCTTATAAGATTAGAATTACGTCCTATTTGTTTTAATAGATTTGAAATATTACTAATAGGATAAACAAGACTTTAGGTTATAAGGGAACTCTACGAATGAAGTTCTGTCTAGGTTAGGGGTTCTTAAGATGACAGTTTACAGAACACCTCCTACCTGAAAACTGACTCGGAATTTGACTTAAGTTAACATTAATTTTGTTAACATGCAATGTCACTAGGTTAATTAAAGGGTTTAATTCACCTAGAACATCAAAGCAAAGACCTTCTATAAGAGTTATAATAGGCATAGACTTAGATAGATTCATTAGCCGAAACTTAACTAAGTATAATAAAACCCTAAAATAGTAGAATACTTTAGTGGGAGAAAATTGGCACATGAGATATATGAATTTTTAGCTCTCATGTCCCTAAAAATTCACATAGTGAGATCCATGCTCGACTTCATGTCGCCTTGGGTGCGACCTCCCTTTGGAAAGTGTTTGCATGAGTCAATACCAAGGTGAAGTATTTATAGTAAGTGGGAGAAGGATGTGTGTCAACGTATCCTACGTCTCCTCTATTAGATTGCACCATGAGATTCCTATGGTCTACCGCGTTCGTCCTGAAGTGACCATCCCTTTGGAGGGCTTGATTATAGGATTCTTAACAACGCAAACTCTAGGAATGGATAGGGTTACTTAGGTTAATCTTCAACAGTGGTAGCCTATTGAAGCATACCTCTAGGATTCGAAAATGGGAGGGCCACACTTACAGGATGAATTAAGCTAGTTAATGAATCTTTGACCCAAAAACGGCAGCTAAGAACTATAGAAATAAGAGTTATTCTAGTATTAATAATTAGCTGAGATTGTCTCAATTCAGGGAGGGGTAGCTAATCACCCTTCGATGGCTGTTGCTCTAAACCTCTGAAGTATTATTGTAAAAATTAAATCAATAAGTTTAATTAGGTTATGCGATTGTTTGTTTTTGCTGAATTGATTGATACCTGTTTTTTATGTGATAGGTTAAGACTGTTTTTGCTGAATTGATTGGATACCTATTTTTTCTATGATGGGTTAAGAAAAATATAATTAGTATGGTCAACTGTTTATTATTCGTTTTAGCATGTTTTCCACAATAATGTCTTTGCTTAAGAACGGAAAAATATCCAGAGAAAATTATGCGACATGGAAATCTAACTTGAATACGATTTTTAGTTATAGATGATTTACGGTTCGTTTGAATGGAGGAATATCTTCCAATCCTTGCTCTTAATGCATCCCAAGCGGGAAGGGATGCTTATGACCATTAGATGAAAGCCAATGACAAGGCTTGAGTCTATATCTTAGCAAGTTTGTCTGACGTTCTTACCAAGAAACACGAGGCCATGATCATTGCACGTCAGATCATGGCGTCCCTTCAGGAGATGTTTGGACAACCGTCCTTTCATATCCAGTACGAGGCCCTCAAATACGTTTATAATGCGCACATGAAGAAAAACCAATCAGTTAGAGAACATGTTCTCGATCTGATGGCCCACTTCAATGTCATCAAGAGGAACGGCACGGTCATCGATGAGCAGAGTTAGGTGTCCTTTATTTTGGAATCTCTTCTGAAGAGTTTCCTCTAATTCTGCAGCAATGTAGTTATGAATAAAATAGAGTACGCCATGACTACCTTCATAAATAAGTTATAGACTTATCAGTTTCTTATGAAATGTAAGGGATCGATAGAGAGAGATGCAAATGTTGCCCATTCCAAGAAGTTCCATAAGGGTTCATCCTCTAAAACTAAGTCTGTTTCCTCATCTTCTGGTTTTAAAAAGAACCAGAAAAAGAAAGGAGGGAAGGGGAAGGCTCCCACTGTTGGGAAAGGCAAGGCGAAAGCCAAGGTGGCTGACAAGGACAAATGCTTCCATTGAAATGTGAATGGTCACTAGAAATGCAATTACCCCAAGTATTTCCCTGAGAAGAAGAAAAAGAAGGAAGGTAAATATGATTTACTGGTTCTAGAAATGCGTTTAGTGGAAAATGACCATAATGCCTGGATACTTGATTTGAAAGCCACTAATCACGTATGTTCTTTTTTACAGGGTATTAGTTCCTACTAGCAACTTGAGGAGGGTGAAATGACACTTATGGTTGGAGCGAGAGATGCCATTTCAGCTCGTCTAGTGGGAGCTACTAAGTTGTTATTTAGGAATAGATACTTAATTTTAGATAATTTGTACATAGTCCCAAAATTAAGAAAAACATTGTATCTACTTCTTGTTTAATTGAACAATCATATTCCGTTTCTTTTTCATTCAATGAAGCATTCGTTATAAACAATTGTGTGATTATTTATTATGTTAAACTAGATACAACTTATATGTGTTAAGACCTACTGAATCAAAAACACTTTTAAATAATGAGATGTTCAAAACTACAAATACTCAAACTTAAGGGCAAAAAGTTTCTAACTTAAGGGCAAAAAGTTTCTCTAAGTATCAATAATATGTATATTTGACCTTTGAGATTAGGTCATATAAATCTCGATAGGATCGGGAGAATGGCAAAGAATGGACTTCTACGCGAGTTAGAAGATGATTCATTACCTCTATGTAAATCCTATCTTGAAGGAAAAATGATTAAAAGACCTTTTGGTGGAAAAGGTTGTTGGGAATGTCCTAAACTCGTAGTTTGTAAATATTGTTAACATATTCTATTTTTTATTTTATTCAATAAATTGTTGTTGATATTGCATTCTGCTATTAAAATCCAATAAACGATTCCATAGCTATAATATGAATACTTTAACTTTATGTGGCGATATAAAAGAGAATCAAGTTTTAGTATATAGCCAAAATAGTCTATAAGTATATGGATGAGATTAGGTACCTCATCCTGGTGACACTGTTGGATGTGACCCATTTTGTATACTGATACAAATGATGTGATCCCAAAACCATTCATGTGGAGACATGTGAGTAGGGCATCCTATGCTATGAATTTGCATAAGACTGGACCTTGAAATAGTCACTTTTCTTTATAACGATTGTTTACTGTTAAAGCTAATATTTTAAATTCAATGACCTAATGTAACTCGATATTAATCCCGAGCTAACTATGAACTCTTGTTTGTTTGGGATTATCCTTTGATCTGTATAGGTGAGAGAGTCAAACAACACTGCTCAATAAGACTCCCATTTTGGAGATAATTGAAACGTTTAATTTTGTTGAAATTAAACAGAATTGGAGAATTCAAAAATATTTAAATACTGATTTAAATGTTTGATGAGGTGAAATATAATATTTAATATTTGATATTAAATTAAATTAATTAAATCAGTTTAATTAGTTATCCAATTTTATTAAATTTTGAAATTTGTTCAAAATTGGTAATTTGATTAATTAGAATTTTTGAATTTTTTGAAAATTCAAAATTTTAAATTTTAAATTAAAAATAGATTTTTTAAAAATCATTTTTTAATTTTAATTAATTAATAAAATGAAATTAATTAAAATTAAAATTTTTTTAAAAATTGGAAAGTTGGAAAATCCAAGATTGAATTTTTCCACTCAAATTACACCTCGTGCCACTTCAATTTCAAGTAGAAATTGAGGTGGTATCAGCTGTGTTAATCTTTAATTCATGGTCTTTAAGTATAAATTGAAGTTTTGAGTTCAATTATTAGATCATGCAATCAAATTTTATTCTGAAACTCTGTTATACCGGAAACACTTCAAACCCCCTTCACTCTCATTAAAATTCAGCTCAAGTTCAGAGATTCCACCTCTCAATCTAAATTAGAGATTGTAGAGAAGGTCTCTATGGTGATCCTTAGCTGATTTGAGGATCTAATTCGTGGAGAGAAGCTGGTATTGAAGTGATTCATCAAAGGTTGTACTTCTCGAAACCATACTCTTTGAAATTTTGTTTCAATGCATGTTTTAAGCTCAAATTAAATATAGTTAGAGTACTTATTGATTCTGAGTTCTTCCACTGCATGTTAGTTTACCCTATCAATTGGTATCAGAGAATGATTTAAGTACTCAATTATCATTAATTTGAGTTTGGTGGATGAATTTGTAAGATTGCATGTTTTTGTGACTGATGTGGTTAAATTCAATTTTGGTTTAGGGTACTTTTTGTGACCGTGGGAAAAATTCTCCCCTATCCCTGCCCCTGTCCGTCGGGGAAACGGGGTCCCCATGGGGCCCCATCCCCATTTCCCCGTGGGGATTCTCCATTTTTTTGTTAATTAACATTAGATTTAAAATTTGAGTTTAATTAAAATTTGATTAGCTCACAAAAAATCCAGTAAATAAGTTTATCGAATTCTTCAATTTTTAATTCAAGTGATTTTATTTGAAATTTGTCTAGTGCACAACATCTTATACATTCAAATAAACAAAATTTAAAAACTAAAAAATCCATTAAATAAATTTACAACTTAAAATTCAATAAAGTTTGAATAAAGAAGTCAATTAAAGGCAAACGTCTTATACATTCAAATAAGTTTACAACTTAAAATTCAATAAAACTCGTCTTTCTCTATTCAATGATGACTTCACAATTAAATCTTTCTCCTTTCTTGGCATCATCCCATCCATAGTTGTGAGTATTATTCATTCCTACATTTAAAATGTAATAAACAAATAATGTCCCAAAAAAAAAAAAAAAAATAGACCACAAAATAATGTTAATCTTTGAGCATACCTTAGTCACCACGCCATCTTCATCAAAAGCGTCTGCATCTTCTAAAACAATTGCTAAATGTTTAACCGTTTCTTTTCCCGTGCTAGTACCTTATATTGTAAAATATTTGTAATAAAAAAATATTATTAATATATTAAATGCTAAAAAGAGGTAAAACAAAATAAATAAACTAACCTGTCAAAACTTCAGTTGCAATCCAATTTTGAGCGCACATCAAAGTCTTTATCATCTTTGGATGAAGTTTGTTACAATGTGGGCTTACAATCCTACCATAGGTACTAAAAGCAGACTTTGATGCAACACTAGATAACGGGATGACTAATATGCCTCTTGCAATTTCTTTTAAAATCGGATACTTGACACCATTCAATTTCCACCAACTCAAAATGTCAAAATCGGATGTTTGAGGTAAGACAGGTTCATCCAAATATGCATCAAAATGTTGCTTCTAATTCACATTATTGGAATTCGATACAAACAAGTCATAATCATTAAAATCATTAAATTCTATATTCTGTGAGGTTTCGTCTAAATTTCTAGTGTGATAATCATCACCTTCACCTTCATGCTTCAACTGATATTCTGTTTCCAAATCTGAATAAATTTTTTTAATCCTTTCCATTTCAAGAAAAAAACTATCTCCATAAATTCTAGGGAAGTAAGACTCAATCAACTTCAATTTGTAACGTGGATCTAAAACTGCAGCTATGGCCATTACCCCATGAATTTTCTTCCAATACTCATCAAACTTTGACATCATATTTGAAGCCATGTATCTTATTTCTTGAATGCCAGAATTGGTCCACTCAGAAATAGGCAATTTCAATTTACAAATTTTTTGGAAAAAAAGATTAGCAGTAGGATATTTGGATCTAGAAAATATTTTAGTCACGTGATGAAATATTTTCAGTTTCTCACATATCTCTTTTGCTAATATCCAATCTTGATCCAAAGAAAAACACTTGTACTTCGATTCTCGTTGTTTTAATCGATAAAACACAGCCTTGTACTTTAATGCAGTGGCTAGCATAAAATATATAGAATTTCACCTAGTACAACAAAGACTCAACATCTGATCATCATAAACATTCAACTGTCGAATAGTTTCCTCAAATTTCTCCTTCTTTTTTTGTGTAAGCACCCAAAAAGACACACTATTACATACTCTTTCGATCCCATCTCCTATCACTGCCAACCCATCCTTCACAATCAAATTCAGAATATGAGCACAACACTGCATATGAAATAAACTCCCATCCAATATTAAGTTTCCACACAAACTATCAACAAGCATATTAACCATGGAGTCATTTGTACTACAATTATCTACAGTTACAGATGATAATTTTCAATCAATATTCCAATCTAACAAACATTCCATTATTTCTTCATGAAGCATCTCAGAAGTGTGTGGAGAAGGGACATATATAAACCTAATTATTTTGTTTTGCAAAACCCAACTATCATCAACAAAATGAGCAGTGACAACCATATAACCTTTTGTTTGGTGGTTAGAAGTCTACATGTCCATTGTAAGGGTAATTTTTCCTTTGATCTCATTCAACAATGTCATGGTTTTCAACTTTTTAGTCTCATAAATTTTCAAAATCTCCTTCTTTATTGTGTTTCTTGACACCATCTTAAATAATGGTTGGATGACATTACAAAATTCCCTAAAACCTTCATGCTCAACTATTGAGAGAGGATATTCATGTCTTATTATCATCCTAGCTAATGTTTTTTTTTTGCAGCTTCTTGATCGAAGTTATATAAACTAAATGTATTGTTCTTCTCCCTATTAGGATTCAATAGGGATTGTCGTATGTCCTTTTTTCCTTTATATGGACATATCTTAATATGATCATGCAAATGTTTGGTTCCATTTTTACTATCACTCCCCAATATTTGTTTGCAATAATTACAAACCGCCTTGTCTACTCCATCTATTTTTTGTTTCTTAAAATGGTTCCAAACAACCGATGTCAATCTCCTCTTTAAAGATCCTTTCTCAATATTCTCACCAATAATAACACAATTATCAACATTCAAATTATCATCATTCGAAGAGCATGGAGTTAAATTTGGGGTTGATGGGATTGGATCTGGAATTGGAATTGGAGAATCTTTATTTGTAGAAGGTGATGAAGACATTGTTTTTAACCTACCAAAGATTTAATTTAAAAACCACTCTTTAGTCCTTAGGTCACATCTTGAACTAGAGAATTGCTCAATTTGTTATTGATTTTGAGATGAAAGATTTTACAAAGTATTAGTATTACAAAAAGTTTCAAAGTTGAGTGACAAACCAAACACATACAAATCTTAATTAACGCACAAACAAACCAAACACAAACAAATCTTAATTAACACACAAACAAACCAAACACACAAACAAATCAAACAAATATATCTTAATTAATAAACAAAATGTATCTTAATTAACAAACAAAAAAAAAATCTGTACAAGAAGACTCAGAAATTCATGGGAAAAAAAAGTAAGTTGAAAGGAAAACGAAAGGAAATTCTTACCGGCTTCACGATTAGGGTGTTTTCAGCATTGGACTGGACTCAAGGCTTCACCACGGCGGTACTTCACGGCTGAGTAATTTTGACAGTGGGATATATAGAGGAACTTAAACGTGTAATTTTCGGCAGCTGAGTAATTTTGGCTTATCTTTTAGACCTTATTCACGAGTCTTCACGAGGGAATGGGGTAAATTTTATCTCACGACTTCAGTCTTCACGAGTCACGACGGTCGCGAGGGAAGGGGAACTTCACGAGTCACGGCTTTAGTCTTCACCAGTCACCATGGGTCACGACAGTAAGGGCGGTACTTCACAGTTCACGGTCGGCTGGTAGTGGAGCGTTGCCGTTGGGCGTTTTGATTTGCGTGCATTAGGGTTAGGGTACAACAGCCATCAGTACACTCAAATTCTATTCAAAACAAAACTTAAAAGAGAAGAAAGAATAAGGGAAGAGACTTAATAGGGAAAGGGAAGGAAGAGGAAGGAGAGGAGAAATGGGCTTTTATTTTGGGCTTTTTAATTTTTAATTTTGGGCTTCTTTTAGATATTCTTGGCTCCAAAGTTCAATTAATATTATAGACAATTAGACATATATAAATTAAGTCTTTTATATTATTCTATATATATATATATAAATAAAAATATATAAAATCAGAGTTGGGGTCGGGGTCAGGGTCGGGGTGGGGATACTATCCCCATCCCCGCCCCATCCCTGGATGGGGCCTCGATTAATTTTTTCGGTTTAACCCCACCCCCGGTCAAACCGGGAAATCCCCGACCCGAATGGGTCGGGTCCACGCGGGGTTTTTTGCCAACCCTAGTTTATATGTGTGCTCTAGAGTATGTAATTTTATTAGAGTCAATAAAGTCTAAATTAGGTTGTAATTGAAGTTTGGAGAAGGCAAGCTCTATAGTAGAAAACTAAAAAGCAACTTCTATCCAGGCAGCATTGCAATGCTGTCTTCAGAGCGTTGCAACGCTATTCTTGTTCGAGCCCGTGGAGTCGCAATGTTGGGATGAGCATTGCAATGCTGCTCAATTGCACCATATGGAAACAATTTAAGAATCTCAAAAGGTCCAAGCCATATAGACTTAAGCTTATCGGGCATAAGTGAGAGATGAGAATTATAAAGCAACACTTTTTGACCAATCCTGAATTCCCACCTCAAAAGACCCTTGTCATGAATTAATTTAGATTTTTCCTTGTAGAGTTTTGAGTTCTTATAGGCTTCAAGGCATAATTCCTCCAATTCCTGTAGTTCCAGAAGTCTTTCTTCATCGGCTTGGGCTAGATTCATATTGAAGGATCCCATTGAAGGGAAACCTTGAGCGGAAGTGGGATTGTCCCAAATCCCATTTTTACACAAAACTAAATTTTTACAAAAAAATAATTATACGTTTTCAAAATTACAGCATGATCATACATATAAAAAATAGGGTTTTAGAATACCCTTACCTTTGAAGACTGATCTTCAATTGAAAAACCCTCGAACTGAAATTGGGTACTACCACGAAGGAGACCTTGGTATTGTCAGACTGAGAACCCAGAAGGTATGAGCTTTGGTGATTTTGGGGAGGGAATGAAAAAAGATTGAAAGGAAGGAAAGGGATGAGAGCCAAAAATAAAATTGATTTTTCTCTAAGAAATCACTCAACCCTTCTGTGTTCTCTCAGAAAGATAAGGAAGAAGGAGAAGAAGAAAATTGCCAACCACCCACATTATACGTGGGTGGAGAAAAAAGTGGGAAGGGAAGTTAATTCCTTCCCATTAATTCAAATTAATAAATAAAAAAATTAATTTAAATTAATATAATATAATTATATATATAATAATTAATTTATTATATATATAATTATANTTAAATTAATATAATATAATTATATATATAATAATTAATTTATTATATATATAATTATATGTTATATCATATATAACATATAACCCTTAGTTTCAATATTGTATCACATACAATATAATCTATAATTTCTTTTCTCTCACATATGGTTGTAAATCATATTTAGATTAAATTCAATTATATGAATCCAATTCACATAATTAATATTTAAATCATATTCAAATTTTTGTTTCCTCTCATAAATGATATTTAATATAAATCACATTTACATTAAATTCAATTATATGAATCCAATTCACATAATTAATATTTGAATCAAATTCAAATATTTATTTCCTCTCATAAATAATACAATGTATCAAATACATTATCACAATCACATCATATATAATTAATTTTCTCAATTAATTTGAACAATTCAAACTAATCCAAAAAATGATTCTCATTTAGTCTTATTGAGATACCAAGGGGACCTCATGGGCCTGTAGCTTGAAGCTCCAACTGTACGTGAATAATTAATCAAACTCTTTAATTAAAGTATTCACCATCCTTTAACTGTTGAGCACTCCATTAAAGACTGATAATTGTACTCTTCGCACTACAGATATATTTCTGTGTCTATTGGATATAACCAACTCAACAATATGATGACCCTTCACAAATTGCTCGTAAGTACAGCTGGGCCAAAATTACTGTTTTGCCTCTATAGTTACATCTAACTCCTTAAGTACCATTGATTCCTCTAATGAACAATAGATCATAGTCCAACTATGACTAAACCCCTCTCGGGCCAGGAGAGGGTGTGGCACCACATTGTTCAAGTCCTGAAATCAGCCCTTAAGGGAGCAATTTATGTACTTACCCCGAGCTCGGGGAAGGAGTGAATTTCTTCTTGTGTAGCTACGTTCCTAGCTCCCCAATCAGACGAATCCCTAAAATGGTAGGCTTATTGAGTTGGCGATCTGGGTACTCTCACCTATACAAATCAAAGGACTACCATCATAGGCAGGAGTTCACAATTCACTAAGGATTCAAATCATGTAACCTATGGTTATCCTAGTGAAATGTATGTCTCTATTATGAACGGCGTTATATAATGCGACTAGATATTTCATGGTCCGGTCTTATACAAATTCCTTTTTATAAAATATCCCCGCTCATATGTCTATACATGAATGATTAGAATCAGATCATTTGTAGCACTTTACAACAATTGTAACACCTATAAAGCGGGCCATACTCATAGTGTCACCAGGATAAGGTGCCCCTTATCGATCTACTACAGACCATTTAAGTTATCACTTAAACATGATGCACCCGTATATCTCTACATACATGTTTAAGCTACCAGATAACCTTGGATGTTAGTATATTGGTTTGTGGATTAATGCAACTAAATGTCAAATAAAACATCACATATTTTATTAGATAAATAAAATGTTTGTACAATACATTTACAAACCATAGGACCCTACAAGATTTAAGGCATCAACCCCAACACGTATTTCATTGTTTAACCGCCCAATAGACTTTGTGCTCGACCTCTACCGAAAAATGGCATGCCTTGCCATAGACAAGCTTGAAGAGCATCATCCCAATGAGAGTTTTAAAGTAGTTTTATAAGCTCAAAGAGCATCATCAAGGCGGGTGCTCCAATCTTTCCTTGTCGAATTTACAGTTTTATCCAGGATACTCTTGACCTCTCGATTAGATATTTCTGCTTAGTGATTCTTTGATGATGTATAGAGAAGCAACTTGATGGTGTTATTACCACGTGATTTGTATGTATGATATTCAATGCTCATGATGATGTGATACTACTACTATTTATGCGTTAATTAGAGATGCTCAAGTAGTATGCCCTACGTTGTCACAAGTTTCCTTACAATGGAACCAAGTATAATTCCACCGCAAGTTTCTTTGTGTGATCCGAGGTCGAACACGAGGAAGTGGTGCTGGTTATTGCGGTATGTTCATGGTATATGCGGCCGGGTTTTTCAATTCTTTATAAAAGTATGTATAGTATGTAAATTACAGTAAAATAAAGGAAAGCAGTAGAATGCAATAAAACATGGAAATACAATAAACCTAAACTAGATGTTACAAGATACAATTTTTATGTGCAAGATACTAGAATAAAGGCTGGCTGTGAAGATTGTGCAAAGACGTGGGATGCGACGACAATTCTTGTGAATAAATTAGAAAGAGAAAGATAAGTATTACAAACAACGCAAGTTCTTAACTAAATTGAAGGTATAAATATTGTTCCGCTCTTCTCTTGGCATACACCTCTCAGTGATCGGCCGCGTTTCCCACATATTTGTGGTGAAACAGAGTTTAACGTAATGAACGTAAGGTTACTTTTATGTCTGGAAGTACTACTCGCTTTAGTTAATGCACTCTTCTGACCTTCTCTCGATAGATCAGAATGACATCTTCACTTTTGCTCTCACAGGTGAAGATGTCGTCTAGCATGCTTTAGCTAAACGTATTTTATAACTTTAATACATATTAAGTTCTTGGTGATTCATATTGCTCATCAAGGGATTAAGAAAACATGACGAAGAAAGTGACTAATGGGTGAACGGAAACAGACAGAGAATGGTAAACGAAATCTATCAAAACATTCAATATTTCTACTAAGTGTTTGATACATGATGTGTGAATGAAGAGATAAAGAAAATATGGAAATTGAAAGAGAGATAGAACAGATAGAAATCCGGGTGCCAATGACTTGGCACAGATTCAATGGAGATCTGCTCTGATCGGGATCAGATGGTTTCAATGGGAAGAGCTTCCCTCTCAGGCTTGCTCCACTGGTAGCAGGGGTCTCTACACAGAGCTTCGATCGGGTATACAGCTGGTCGGATATGAGATTTATCTCTCGGCCTTATCTTTTTCTCTTATCGGATTTCTTCTTTTCAGCATTCAGCTCAGTCTTTTTCTCTCTAAAATCATATAGCACTTAGCCCAGTATCAAATAACATAATTTTCTCTGAATTCGTTGGGGTATTTATAGGAGCAGATCCTTTGACTCCGGCCTTGTGGTCCCCACTTTTGTTATGGAAATTTCAAAGATGGAGGGATATTATTCCTTCTGTTATGCAATCGAACCGTCAAATCTGCATAACGATTAGTTGAACACGTGTCTCAATCCTCCGCCTTTGCATTGCTCAGCTGCATCTTTCGATCATGGGTTCGCATGCGGTGTTTGTTTTTATTACCGCATGCAGTCGAAGCATAACTCTGGTCTGACTGTTGCATTGTGCCGTTACTTCGATAATCGTCTCTTCATGGTTGATCGACGGGCGCAATGTGACAGAGATGCGTTGATTAGTTTCTCATGAGCCTTGAGCGCAAGCGGTGACTTGGTCTCTTGCAAAACAGAGTAAAGTTGGGCTTGTCCTTCATCTTTTTGGCGTTAGTGGGTGTAATTGCAAACATTTATAATTATTGTCATACTAAGTTAATTTTTATACAATTGGTGCATAATTACTAACTTTTGGCCGCAATATCTAGATAAGATGGCATAAATAACTTGTATTTCTACAAGTTATCACACCCCCAAATTTAGATATATGCTTGTCCTCAAGCATATCTTCTACTAAGGCAATCATGCTCCATTTCTATCCTATAGTTCTGCGACGATTGGTTGCTTTGAATGTTACATTTAGGCACATTCCCTGACATCACACTTTCCTTCTATCCTTGCTAATTCTTAGCAAGCCTTACTTTATGCTTCTATGTAACAAAATTCTGCTCAAAGACACTTTTTGAGTTTTCAAAATAGAATGTTTATCCCTTCTTTATCAAAACAACTTGATGTAACTATATGCTGTGAGTAAAACTTTGCGTCATTTATTCACTTAGAGACAGTTGGCCATGATTACACTCTTCGTTTTGGCTTGTCCCACGGGTGTCATGCGAACATCCAACTACGGTAGTGTGCCAATTCTAACTTTAACTCATGATAATCAGAGGAGTTGTCCCTTGCNCATGCGAACATCCAACTACGGTAGTGTGCCAATTCTAACTTTAACTCATGATAATCAGAGGAGTTGTCCCTTGCCTTTTTTTTCCTTTTTTGGCTTATACTACATTGTTCTTGGAAACCCACATTCGTTTTTGTTCCTATGGGTGTCATACGAACATTCAACTATAAGCAGGTTCCTTTCACAACTAAACTCCAGGTTGGGAACAGTTTTGAAATTTTCCTTTGCGCTAACATTAGAGTTTTGCATTTTTTTTTGTTTTTTGTTTTTTTTTTCAAATGAAAGTAGACGCATTTTTTGAAATACTGCATACTTCTGAGTTCATTTGCTCAGACCTTCCCCACCCCCAAATTTAAAGATGAGCAAGGTCCTCATTGCGTTGTTTGGATAGACTAGACAAACACTTAGAAGAATTTAACTAAGTATTAGTCAGAATTTACTAAGTATGGGAAATGTTTGTAAGTGTACCATATAATACGTCATAGAACCGCAATGAAGATCGTAAAAATGTAAGAGTAAAAATATAGCAAAGATTAACAAAGGAAGATAAAGAAAGAGGCACAGGCAAAGAGTAGAGTGAATTATGTACTTTAATTGTATTGACTATTAACAAAGTATGCGAATATATTACAAATGATCGCATTACAAACAAATTTTTCTCATGCCTGTACAAGAGTAAAATAATTTAGTTAACTTACAAAATAATAAAAGAATTGAATACAATTAAAGAATGGCCGCATTAAAACTTAAAATTGAAGAAAGAATAAAAACTAAGGTTAAGGAGTAGGGGGATATGGTGGAGGGTATTAAGGCGGTGCAACAGAGCCATCATAAAAAATAAAAGGCTGCCTTAGGTGTGGAGGCACCATCGAACCATGCAGATAGGTGGTGAGAAAGTTGAAGTATTCTTGATTGCGCTCCGCTATCTGCCGCTGGTGTTGGAAGATCTTGTGCATACTACGCTGGATATTGATGAGTGCTTCCCTTAAAGTTGCAGCACTGCGTTGAATCTCATCAATGTGCTCCATTGCTACCTCAAATCGATTGTAGAATAAGTGATGCTGCTGAGAGACAAGTTCTTGCTGTTGGGCGAAGAGGGTTCTCATTTCAGCTAGCTCAACAATCAAGGAGGTAGAGGATGGTTGTGCCTGCGATGTCTCGCCAGCATCGTTTTGAGGTTGGGCAGATGTGCCTTCACCCAAAGCGTGTGGGTCATCAACTTGAGGCGGTAGGGTAGTGGGATGTGGTGATGAAGTTATTGGTGAAGGTGGGGCTACTGGTTGAATAGGAGAGTTAAGGATAAAAGGAAGATTGATAATAGGTTCACGAAGAGGGGAGGAGGTTTGCGCTAGCGGGCTTTGAGGGCTCGGAGATCTGATGACTAAGGGAAGATGGTTTATGGGTGTAGGATCATGCACTGGTAACTCATGCACCCTCTCTTTTCCCTTATCTTCTTTTTTTTCTTCTTTTTGGTCTAGGCTCCTGCGGCGCATTTAAATCAATCACAGGTCTCTTTGCTGACAGTTCTGGGCAATGAGGGGAATCCTTGAGGAGCATCCTTAGAATTTTGATGTTGATGAGGCCGTGAACTTCTGGCATGGGCTTCTCATCAATGCCTACACCCGCACTTAGGCATAAACTTGAGATGATCCACGGGAAGAAGTACTGTCCCCCTATATGCCCCAAGAGTGCTCTGATCTACCCTGCGATCAACCTTCCCACATCAATAGGAATGTCGCGCGCAATACAATATGTGGCCATCACCCAATCCCTTGATATAGTTCCGTCATGCGTTGTTGAGATCAACCGCTTCTTGACCAAATAAACCCAGAGCCTTCCCTCCGGTAGCAAAGACAGATTCATCCAAACTACGTAGTGTCCAATGTCTAACTTACTCATGATAATCAGAGGAGTTGTCCCTTGCCTTTTTTTTTCCTTTTTTGGCTTATACTACATTTCTTGGAAACCCACATTCGTTTTTGTTCCTATGGGTGTCATACCGAACATTCAAACTTATAAGCAGGTTCCTTTCACAACTAAACTCCAGGTTGGAACAGTTTGAAATTTTCCTTGCGCTAACATTAGAGTTTTTGCATTTTTTTGTTTTTGTTTTTTGTTTCAAATGAAGTAGACGGCATTTTTTGAAATACTGCCATACTTCTGATCATTGCTCAAGACCTTCCCCCACCCCCAAATTAAAGATGAGCAAGGGTCCTCATTGCGTTTTGTGGATTAGACTAGACAAACACTTAGAAGAATTTAACTAAGTATTAGTCAGAATTTACTAAGTATGGGAAATGTTTGTAAGTGTACCATAAAATACTCATAGAACCGCAATGAAGATCGTAAAAATGTAAGAGTAAAAATATAGCAAAGATTAACAAAGCGAAGAATAAAGAAAGGTAGGCACAGCAAAGAGTAGAGTGGAATTATGTACTTATAATTTAATTGACTATAACAAAGTATGCGAATATATTACAAATGATCCGCATTACAAACAAATTTTTCTCATGCCTGTACAAGAGTAAAATAATTTAGTGTTAACTACAAATAATAAAAGAATTTGAATACAAATTAAAAAATGCCGCCCATTAAAACTTAAAATATGAAAGAAAGAAATAAAAACTAAGGTAAGGAGTAGATGAATATGCGTGGAGGTATAGGCGGATGCAAACAGAGCATCATAAAAAAAAAAAGGCTTGCCTTATGTGAGGCACCATCGAACCATGCAGATAGTGGTGAGAAAGTTAAGTATTCTTGATTGCGCTGCCGCTTATCTTGTTGACAGCCGCTGGTTGTTGGAAGATCTTGTGCCATAACTACGCTGGATATTGATGAGTGCCTTTTCCCTATTTTAAAGTTGCAGCACTGCGTTGAATCTCATCAAGTGCTCCATTGCTTACCCTACCTCAAATCGATTGTAAGATAATAATGCTGCTGAGAGACAAGTTCTTGCTGTGGCGAAGAGGTTCCTACATTTCAGCTAGCTTCAACAATCAAGGGGAGTTAAGGATGCGTTGTGCCTGCGATGTCTCGCCAGCATCACGTTATGAGGTTGGGCAGAGTGCCTTCACCCAAAGCGTGTGGGTCATCAAACTTTGAGGCGGCGCCATATGTAGTGGATGTGGTGATGAAGTTATGGTGAAGGTGGGCTCTGGTTTAATAGGAGTTAAGGAAAAAGGAAGATTGAATAGGTTCACGAAAGAGGGGAGGAGGTTTGCGCTAGCGGGCTTTGAGGCGCTCGGAGATTCTGATGACTAAGAAGATGTTTGATGGTGTAGGATCATTGCAACTGGATAACCTCATGCACCCCCTTTTCCCTTATCTTCTTTTATTTCTTCTTTTTTGGTCTAGGCTCCTGCGGCCGCATTTAAATCAATCACAGTCTCTTTGCTGACAGTTCTGGCAAATGAGGAGGAACTCCTTTGAGGAGCATCGCTTTAGAATTTTGATGTGATTTGAGGCCGCTGAAACTTCTGGCATGGGCTTACTCATCAATGCCTACACCCGACTTAGGCATAAACTTTGAGATGATCCACGGAAGAAGTACTGTCCCCTATATGCCCAAGAGTGCTCTGATCTACCCTGCGATCAACCTTCCCACATCAATTAGGAAAGGTACGCGCGCAATTACAATATGTGGCCATCACCCAATCCTTGATATAGTTCCGTCATTGCCTCGTTGTGAGATCAACCCGCTTTCTTGACCAAATAAACCAGAGCCTCCCTCCGGTTAGCAAAGAAGATTCCAAGAGTGCGGATCGCCTTTAAGGGAGATTGTCCATCTTGTAACTGGTTGCACTATACCTTCAGCGCGTCTCTCATCAGTTCTTCTATAGGATTCAGATCCAATGAATAGTGTGTCCCTGGGGCATCAGGGTTGTCACATACACGGTTGTACGCACTTCAAATCTGATTAAAGTTCATTGATGTCCTTTGGCTGAAGTGTACTGTCTCTCCTTTGAAAGTCACCAATCCTACTTCCCGTGCAGCGCCCAGTGATAGAAAGTCCCCACCTATCTGAGGCACAATGATGGATGGGCACTAAATAAGAAAGTTCCCACCCATGCTCCACAATGACACTCGTGATTGA